>NW_010170488.1:0-445 GCF_000695765.1 Mesitornis unicolor | reverse complement strand
ACAGGAGGTAAGAAAGGAAAGCCTCAGTAGGAGGGCAGCTGCAGCAAAAATAGAAAGACATTTAGGTCTCTGCAAGATATTCAAGTGACTGAGGTATGCAGAAGGTGCCCAGCTGGTATTTAGATGGAGTTATGTAAAGCAAGAGAAGACAGCGATGGCAGGAGGATGTGTGACAGAAGTTAAATGCAGATACCAGGAGTAGGTCATAGGGAAGGCAATAGGTGGTGGAAGAATGCAGAGTATGAATTTGCTTTAGTGACAGGAGGGAAGAAGGGAAGAGCAGACAGGTGATGAGAAGCCAACAAACAATGAGAACAAGAAACCTGTGAGAGGACAGGGTACAGGAAAGAGGCTTCCTAGGTAAGCAACGATGACCTAGTGAAAAAATGCCACATATCAGCTTAGCAGCAGTTCTATCTGTCAAGCTGCATTGCCAGGGTAGGGC
>NW_010170487.1:17487-30754 GCF_000695765.1 Mesitornis unicolor | reverse complement strand
TAGTGGCCAGCCCAGCCCTGAACCACGACAGTTGGGCCAGACTCTCTAAAGCCGAAACTCTGCTCATCAGTGGAAACTGAAGATATCAGGCATGCTTCTAACATAAAATTTAGAAATTCAACATGAGAATCATTCACCAGAGACATGAAAACAAAAGGTTACCAAAAACATATAAGACAAAATAGCCCTGATATGGTCAGAAAGCTTCCAGTCTATATTATTCCAAGAGCTTATCAACTTTCACAGACTTTATGTCTCAGTAGGCTCAGTTTTCCCATATGTCTTGATTTTCCTGAGACACAAGAGGCATGCTTACAGCAGACATTAAATTCAAAAAGGACTTCATTTGTGACTATAGTTGTCAATACCCCATATTCCAGGTCTCATTACTTCACGAGTTTCCTGTAGGTAAGGTTTAGCAATTATACTATTTTCCCTCCAGTTTCTAAAAGCATAAATTTAACTTCCAAAATCCTCTTTGACCAACTGCCAAAAAAATTCTGCAACTAAATCTTCAGTGTGATTGTGATTGAGAATCCTCATTTCCTGATTGATTTGTTGGCGTCTTTTTTGCAGGGGCTGGTGGTGAGGTGGTGCATAGGACAGGACACCTCAGGCAGGTGGTGGTGGTGGTGGTGGTGGGTGTGTTTCAGCTTGTTTTGGTTTTTTTGGGGTTTGTTGTTGGTTTGTTGATTTGTTTAGTTTGTGTTTTTGTGGCGTTTTGTTCTTTAATTATTCTGGATGAAAGAATCTCCCACTGTTCTCACCGACTTAAATAATGACAGAACAAATACATTTAGCTTCCAAGATAAATAAAGGAAAATAAAATAGACTATAAGCCAACAACTTGTTTAAGAAAAGGAACTCCTGAGTATAAGCTATAGCTTATTGAATTTGTACTTAACTGTTAACTTAAAGCAATTGTGAAAAAGCAGAAATAGAACACTCTACTGAAGCCACCTACAAGAGAAAGTCACATGTAAGAGTATTTCTATAACTACCATTCTATTATTGTTGGAAAGTCCACTTGATTTTTGTTTTTCTTTTCCCTATTCTGCTTTGCAACAGACTAAACCACAGACTATGATTTTCTACATACAAGTAATGGGCTCTCTGCAGATTTCTGTCAGTCAAACAGTGGCTGTTTGTGTCTTTGAGCTAATCTGAACAGTACGTCAAGGGCTAATGGGCTTTTTTGTAATTTGCAGCAAGAAAAGAATTTTTAAAACTTACAAATAAAAAAAATATGAAAAAGGGTTTTTTTGCCCTAACCTTCACTCTTCCTGACACTAAACTATAAAGGGTGAGTGTCACGAGGATGGAGCCAGGCTCTTCTCAGTGACAAACAATGATAGGACAAGGGGTAATGGACACAAACTGGAACACAGGAGGTTCCACTGAAATTTGAGAAGAAACGTCTTCTCAGTGAGGGTGACAGAGCACTGGCCCAGGCTGCCCAGAGAGGTTGTGGAGTCTCCTTCTCTGCAGACATTCAAAACCCGCCTGGACGTCTTCCTGTGTAACCTCATCTGGGTGTTCCTGCTCCGGCAGGGGGATTGGACTGGATGAGCTTTTGAGGTCCCTTCCGATCCCTAACGGTCTGGGATTCTGTGATTCTGTGATGCTTACATGACAGCAGTTAGTCTTTCAGTTAGTTCTAACCCCCTGTCCACAGGTCACAGTGTTGGCACCTGGACACCTAGGAACCTCCCCAGTCTCAGGACTCCTCAGTTTTCAGGACACATCAAGAATATCCAGTGAAGTGACAAAAATGAGCAATCAAAATACATCTTTAGCACACGAGCAGCTGTAACAATCAGACTTCTCATGCTGGTACGCTTTTTTCAAGAATTCCAGTCTCTATTGCAAACTGACACAACAAGACTGAAGGAGACAACAGTCTGAGGGAGATGAGGGACAGAAAGAAAAACAGTATTTGTAGCAGACCATGTTTCAGAAAGTGGTACCTGCACATAGCAGCAATTGCACTGATACCACCCTATGAGCTACGCATCGTACACACGTTAAAACAGGAGTGCTAGAAGTGTTAGAGCTGACAATATTTAACGGGGAAAAGTAAGAGCACTGGTCCGCTGCCAGATTAAATAAAGCCTAGTCCTTCCGAGTTATTAAAGTCTCCTGATTTTTGTTGCCTCTAGGGCAGTTTAAGCTTAACAGCATTAAAATACTGCCATTAAATGTTATCTTCCATTCTTTGAAATTTTTTATGCACTAAAATAAAAAGTGTTCATGATAAGCTTACTATTTTTAAATAGCTATTCTTAGTTCAGAGGTAGAAAAGAGTGCGGCCATACAAAATCACATATTCTGAATATCATATTTTAAGTCAGACAGTGCAGTTAAATTGTTAAATCTGAAGTATTCATGAAAACTTCACTGGACTGTCATTAGTTTATGAAGCAATGTATTTCACAAGATAGGTTTTATTAAATGTGGTTTGCTGCAACTTTCAAATGCCAGAGACTCCTGTATCACACGAGCTTTTTGAGTACTTGGTGACCATATTGGCTATGAAGTTGCAAACAAGCAAAGCTTCCCCGTAGACAAAGCACGGCTCTCAAACAACTCGGAGGCAGATCACAACTGGGGCCTTTCTTTTTCAGAGGACACGCGTCGGTCGAAGCCCATAGGCTGGTCCACTGCACAGCACATGCAGAGAAATCACTGGTCTACACCACACTTGACATCAAGTACTTTGGCCCACATAACATTAAAAGTAATAGCACAAGAAGAACGGGCCTTTGTTGTACTTACATGAATCTCACCCTTGCCCAAATGGGCCCTGTAAAGAGCTGCTACAAGTGAAGCTTGTTTCATATTATTCCTGTAACTGCTCAGTATCTAGTACTTTTATTCACGTGTAAGGTAATGTCCATCACTAGTACAGGGATACAGAGACCACATCCAACAAATCCAGCCATATTCTCCCAAATTCAATAGCTTTCAGAAAAATCGAGTACAAAATTAAGTACTTTCTACTATTTGTAAAACGGAAAGAGAAAAATCTTTACACACTTTATTTTTTAATATAAATTGGCACCAAAACACGCTACTTTGATTGCACAATTCTGCCACTGCACATGGAAGCTGAACAGGAAGACATTCTTTTCCTCTTATTAATTCTTTGATGATTCATTTTATTTCATCAAGCAAGTTGGGTGGGGTTTGGGTTTTTTAATGCAGATCACAAACTATTCTGGTCTTCTTAAAACAACAAAAAAATGCATTTAAGAAGAATGTAGGGACTCCAGATTAGTAATTATGCACTAGTAGGTAAAATAAAACATAAGTACAAGATGAACTGTCTGCTGTACCAAGGACCTACAGTTATCAGCAGGACGTTTCTTTCAAGTGCTTCAGCCTTCATCCCTAATTTTATTTAAGGCTTTAAAAAAGACCCAGCAAAACCAAACAAATCCAACAAACAAACCCCCCCCAGCAATTCAGTCATTTATACAACTTAACATCATCCATTTTAAAAAAAAATATGTTAGAAGATGACTTTCCTTCTAAAAAGTCTTACTTACCCATTCATACACAGATTTTTCTGTACCACTAACCTCAAGTGATAGTCTCTCAGGAGCAACTGTAAGATTCCCCTTCCTTTACATTTGTTCCCCATAACTTTCAGCAGCTCCTCATTATACAACATACTACATACTTATTCAATCTGTTTCTAAAATACTGAGGTGGAAAAAGCTGCATTATGAGCGAGTAATAAAGATTTGAGAGGCGAGTCTGTGTGGTGGAGTGGAAGGGTTATGTCTCCCAAGCTGACACTTGTGTCCTTCTTGTCAATCTTGTTTCAGAGATTAAAGATTTGTACAGAGTTGATCATTTCAATTAAGCCACCATGGTAAATTCGAGGGTGTTAGCTCATCACACTAGAGAAAACACCTGCCCACATCCTGTTCAGAAGTTAAAACAAAACCCAAATGGCAGTTTACTGAGTTACATACCCACGCCACTCTTGTCTGTCTTGTGCCATCTTGCCATCATACTTGAATCCATGAAGCTCTGAAGGATGCTCACCACCACCAAGGAAACCAAAACATGTAGGACACAGACTTCAGGAAGGGCAACAAGCAGAGGTGCTGGAAGCAATATCCGTTCTGCAGCTGCCGCCAGTGAGGACCAGCAGGCAGGCTGAGGCAGCTGCACGACTGCTGCTGCTCCGAGCTCTGAGCTTCCTTCCTCTTTTCTCAACTCAAGATATTGTACCCCAGTGCCATGGGGGAGGGGAATCCCAAGCTGGTTGCTACTGACTGTAACACAGAAGCAGGCAAAAAGAAAGAAAAACCACCCCAGTCCTCCCCTGCACTACCCCTAAAACTTAAGATCGACGCTGGAAGGTACTGCTGGCAATGCCCAGCTACAGCAACCATTTCTAAACGTGGGGGGTTAGCTCAGTTCTGAAATGTCAGGGTGGCCATATTTCTTAAACTATGCTAACACCAGATTTTAATGATTTGACTCAAGACGCATCTTAAAAATGACTTTCTTCTAACCTGCCGTGGAATGAGAATTTGTTTTTCATAACACTACTCCTCATAAGAGAAATGAAGATGGGAGACAGCATTTCAAACCACCTTCTCCTTTTCATTTCTGTCATTTTACATTTGGAGGAAAGAGTAGACAAAGCTTCAGAAAGTAAGTTACTCTGTATTTACAGCCTTCACTTTCACACAGGCTGCTGTGCGAGCTGATTTACATAATGACATTTTGGACATGCAAAGATCAAGCCGTTTGCAACTTGGATCGAGGACAACATACCAAACTGAAGACAAGTACATCGCTTTCATTCATCTTCTTTTCCTATGGTTTGGAATGAAAGCAAACAAACACACACACACTAAAAAACCCCAGAAAATGCTTTAAAAGATTTATGGAGTCTTCATCTCCTGCTCAGAACAACAGAGTCATATGACAATCCTGTCCTGTGGATAGTACATTGCAACTTAGAGATCATTTGTTATCAGAACTGTTCAACAGTGCTGTGCCACATCCGTCAGGATATTTTTGATAACCATGACATGTCAGTTCTTGATTTTAACCAGCAGCCATGAGAAGCACGGACTGCCAGTCTGCCTTGTTGCACATGGAATTCTGGTACCTATTTCTGGAGCAAAACCACCTAGAACTTTACCACAGGTTTGATTAAATTGCTCTAATCTTAACATCCACATACTAGCTTCACAAAAGGATTTAGCTATTTTGTTAGCTAGTTATTTTCCCCCCTAAAATAACATTGAAATTCATGTTGTTTATGGAAGAGAGCTGGATTCTGAGAACTTGTATTCATCTACAATCAGCTCCATCTAAGAATCCTAAATCTTTCTTTTCCATGGAACATCCAATCTTTATTATTTATCAAAAAATATTTTGAGGCTGAACCACTTCATCTTTTAGTTTACTATTTCTTTTGAGTAACAATTTCCCAACCAGCAATATGATATCCAGCTTCCTTACTCCTCTGAATCCCTGCTGCAGCAAATCACCCCTTCCCATATACTCTCTGGCCCAGAGGTCACAACTTGCATTTGTTTTCTTGTTCTACATTGCTCTTCATCAATATGTCTCCATATAATACAGAAGTCCCAAGGAAAACTGTTCCTTTCTAGCACTCATTTAGAAACATACTTCATTTTGTTGGTCTAAGAAACCTAATTAATACAGTGGTACTATATTTTGAAACTAAATGATTCAGACGTTTCACCTTCAAACTAGGGTTCAATTTGCAATACTTTTCTGATTCCCTGAACCTTTTCTGTCTCAGAGATCCTATTCTGCAAAGAGTACAAGACATGTAAATAACCCCGCACATTTGGGCACAGCTCTGTCTCCACCTCGGAGCTAACGCCCCTGCTACTTAGCACCCCAACACACCACAAGTGCCCTCACTCAAGGGCCCAAGCTTCTGCAGCCATTGCTGCCTCCCATCTGCCACCACCCTTCCCCCATACAGAGGTCTCAGCAGTTCACACATCTGCTCTTGCTTCCTTCTGCCATACTTTCATGATGATGCTTTTGCAACTCATTAGCTATTAGCACCTACTACCACTTTCCCCTAAGTCAGCCAAGGCAGTTGCCTCGCCTGACTGTGTCTGAAAGAGTCCTAACTGTAACTTCTAACAGATGGATTGAGCAACAAAAATCTTTACTCTGTTTGAATGGGTCCAGAGTAAGGCACGCATGGTAACCCTAAATTCCTATGTTCCTACAGCAGAGGAAAAACCCCAACAAGGGTCCAGAGAATTAAGGTAAATAAGTTACACCCGGTTTTTATTCCAAGTATTTGTTGGTTTATTCGTGCAGCTACCATTCCACAGAAAATAGTGGACAGACTCATTTGTTGCCCTTGCACACCTTACCGTCTTTTCTTCAAGCCTTTTTCAAGGCAGAAGGTATTTACAGGTAAGTAGGAGACTCCTTACTTCCCCAAAGGATTAAAAAAATATTTATGTCTAGGGAATTCACAGGTAGAACTTACTTTTTGGGGGCTGGGGGGCAGGCAGAGGGAGAAGGCAGAGAATTCTTGCTTCTTCTAGTACTGCTATCAATTCCAGAAAACATCTTGTAAATTGCTAACTGTTTAATTATTTTTAGCTATGCTAATTTTCATTATACAGGATTTAATCAGAATAAAGTAGTTGCATTCAACTTGCTCTAATTTCTATTTTATGCCAAAATCTGTGTGTACACTTGCAGAAAAGCAAAAAAAACAGAAGGAAAAATAAAATATCCAAAATATGCACTTAAAGAGACATAAAACCCCACAGCTTAAATGTACATTGAGTATGTTATGGCACAACAAAATCCTCAATTCCAGACATCTTCCCCCACCTGCTAGTTGTGCTTCTGTAAAAGATTTGTAAGCATCCATGTATTATCTAAGATGATAAAGAGTACACGCTCAAAGTAAACTACAGCAGTACAGGCAGAGCAGTAGTTTTTAGGGGTTACCAGATAACCCTATACAGTTTTATTAATTAGTTGAAATGACACCCTTGTTTTGTTTGTAGCAACAGTTATTTCAATTTTTAAAAAAGATTAAAATTTCATATCCCAAGCAGCTTAAGATACAGTTGTCTCAGTAGACAATCTACCTTGCAGTATGCCCATTCAAAGTACACGCATCCAGCGTCAAGTTACTGAAGGTTTTCCCCTAACTAAAACAATTATGTGCTTCAGTTGTTTTATGCTATTTGCATCTCAGTGTAGAGACAATAAAGCAAGCCAACTTTCACCATTTGCACAGAAAAGATTCTCTTCTAACATCCTGTAGCATGAAAAGCATGATTTCTTCAATGTACATTATTCATGTTCACACGTGCAGTCAAATTCAAGTAGAGCAAGAACTGTTTCATGGATGTGTGTTAGTCTCCTGCAACATCATGGAACATCACCACCTCCAACTACCTAAAGGGAGGTTGAAGAGAGGTGGGTGCTGGTCTCTTCTCCCAGGTGATGGAGGACAGAACAAGGGGAAGTGGCACCAAGCTGTGCCAAGGGAGGTTCAGGTTAGAGATAAGGAGGAAGCTCTTTACTGAGAGGGTCGTCAGAAGCTGGAACAGGCTGCCCAGGGAGGTGGTGGAGTCACCATCCCTGGATGTATTTAAAGAGCGGGTAGACGAGGTACTTAGGGATATGGTTTAGGGGGTAGACAGGAGCGGCTGGACATGATGATCTCGGAGGTCGTTTCCAACCGAGCAATTCTGTGATCTTAACAAAAGTTAACAAGAAGACACTCAGCTTATGCAGACTTCATTAGTAAGAGACTGAAGGATTTGGATAGGTAGTAAACTTCTAAGATTGATGAAGTGATATAATAAGATTCAGAGAAACACAGACTCATGACTATTTTGTTAAACAGCACAAGTAACAGCCACCAGGCTGTGCCTAAATTTCACTACATAGAAATGGACTGATAGCAAGTTCAAACTGCACTGGAAAGCAACAAGCCACATCTGCTCACTGATATTTAGTTCACCACATCTCTGGTCACTCCTGTTGTCACTCAAAATGTTACAGTTCAGTATTTGTTGAGATTAATGACCAATGAGCTAAAGTCACCCACGTGCACATAGTTAAACTCCTAGGCATCACTTCTGAACCGGCATCACCATCGGCAAGCACATCCAGTGGTCTCAGACAGACACATTCAACAGACTCAAAGCCACATACAATTAGAAATTTCATCAAAAGCCACCTATAAGTTTTTAAGCAAGAGACTGTCTTCTGCCCCCACTGCAAACCTGTAGCAAACCCCATTCAACTTCTACAAAAGATGACTCAACTCACACAGAATCACAGAATCACAGAATCGCTCGGTTGGAAAAGACCTCTGAGATCATCATGTCCAACCGTTCCTGTCTACACACTAAACCATATCCTTAAGTACCTCATCTACCTGCTCCTTAAACACATCCAGGGATGGTGACTCCACCACCTCCCTGGGCAGCCTGTTCCAGCTTCTGACAACCCTCTCAGTAAAGAACTTCCTCCTTATCTCTAACCTGAACCTCCCTTGGCACAGCTTGGTGCCACTTCCCCTTGTTCTATCCCCATCACCTGGGAGAAGAGACCAGCACCCACCTCTCTACGAGCTCCCTTGAGGCAGTTGTAGGTGGTGATGAGGTCTCCCCTCAGCCTTCTCTTCTCCAGGCTAAACAACCCCAGTTCCCTCAGCCGCTTCTCATCAGGCTTGTTCTCCAGACCCCTCCCCATCCTTGTGGCTCTTCTCTGGACACGCTCCAGAATCTCAACATCCTTCTTATAGTGAGGGGCCCAGAACTGAACACAGCACTCGAGGTGCGGCCTCACCAGTGCCGAGTACAGGGGGATGATCACCTCCCTGGACCTGCTGGTCACATTGTTTTTAATACAGGCCAAGATGCCGTTGGCTTTCCTGGCCACGTGGGCACAGTGCTGGCTCATGTTAAGCCGACTGTCAACCAACACCTTCTCAAGACTTGTACATTATCTGGAAGTGTTCTGGTGGTCATGGGGGGAAAATTACAGTCAGCATCATTACTATAGTGCAAGCTACCAAATAAAACAGTGATTTGACCAAAGCTAGAATACAACAAATAGAAAATTGATATAACGTGTTTACTTTCACTATCTCTTGGTACTGACTTATAATATCAGACATGAGCTTGAAGTAGCATCTGTTTGAATACAAAAGCATATTAGGTGACTTGGATTCCAAAGTACCGATGTAAGTTAACGTACAGTAGATCAAGCTGTCAAATCTAAAATCCACTGGGTTCTAAGACTCTTCCCCAAGATATTTTTTTATAATGGGTTTAAAAAGTCTTAAAGAGCTTTCACCTCAACTACTGGGTCCTTTACTTAGAAAGTGGCTAAGCCATTCACTAGAGGAAACTTAAACTGTACTACAATGAGTCCAGTGAAGTCATCCTAAACTTCCATATAAACACTGAAAATAAATGATTACTGGAGCTACCTTAAGTGTTCTCCTCTGAATTATTCTGTGTGAAGTATCATCAGAATGTTGAGATTTGTCTTCTGAAAACACAACACAGAGCACATACAGTACAGTTTCTTAGCTTTTATTGAGTGATACTTCTTTTAAAAAGCAAAACAACCAAAAAAACCACACCAAAAAACCCCAAACCTCCCAGACCTTTTCTACTAAATACCTCACCCTCAGTCAAAAAATTGACAGCTTTATATAAATGTTCTCTCAAATGCAATATAGGCTACATTTTAGAAAGGAAGAGAAAGAAAGGTTTATTCTCATTATTAACACAAATACAAAAATTTATAGTTTCAAAAGAAGACCGTCCCACGAAATGCATAAAAAGATTCCCATGCACCTTTGCAATCGAGTCAGTCTGAAAGTCTAACGATTACACATTGGGGGAAAAATATTAAAAATTCTGAATCCAGGAAGGAATTCAGGAGCCGTGACTTAGTTGAGTTGTGCATCAACACTGTCTAGTCTGTCCTGCTCAGGGTTGCCTCCTGTCTTACCATATAATAAAACTTTGTAGCAAGTACTCATCTTTCAGAATAGCACTGTGCTTCAAACAAGTAACGATTAACCTGCGTTTAGAGACTTAGATTCAAGACAAGGCAACAGTTCAGGTCGCATTGCCAGGGAGCTTAACCAGTGCCCTCTGGGAAGGTAAGATATCAAAAGTGCAACTCTCATTAAAGTGACCATACTCATCATAGAAAAAGGAAGACCAATATCTACGTTAGGAACCTGCACATTTGTATGTGACATTAAGTTTACTCTTCTGCTGAAGCAGGACTCTCAATTGTTCAGGTTCCTTCCAGAAATGAAAGTTTTATTGCTGAGCACACTCTGTTTCAGGAGTTGGCTTAGAAGATACATACATTGTTGTATATTTTTTCTTTTGTGTTTTCTTCTCAATCGTGATTTTTTCTTTATTTTCTTCTTCCGTAGTTTCAGATCTGGATTCAGCTGTTAACCTATAGGCAAAGCAACCATTCTAAATACATAATTAGTTCATAAAAAACAGGGCTAAAATAAGTTTTAAGCAAAATCAACTGGCATACAAGACAATTCATATGCAAAGATAGTGCAAGCAGTGTTTTACGAATAAAACAAAATTCAAATAAAGCATTATTATACTAGTCCTATTAGCACTGCATGACTAAGTCTACCCTTCCCCCCTCTGCACTTATCTGCCGAATGTACATGGAGCAGATCAAGTCCACAAAAGCACAACTCCAAGTGAAAAGTCCCAGGAACAAAATACAAGTGTGATCAAGTCAAGCATTTTGCTTTAGTGCCAACAAAAGAGGACTACAGCCAAAGCAATATACTAGTTTCCAACCTAGTTATGCATTACTACGGCCTTTATATTATTGCCTGAAGATCTGAAAAGTTGTTACTGAAAATAATTTATTTTCAGGGTCTAAGGTCCATCATTTGTCCACTGACATGTTTTAAATCTGCTAGGAGCGTAAATGGAAATACAATGTTAACAGCCACGTTGTTGAAGAGGTAAGTTAAAAACGAGATTTAGACATCTGAGCACAACTGGATGTTCTGATTATTTAAGAATTACTTAAATCAACATACAAATGTAGCACAAGTTCTATGCTGATTCACCAGAACATCTGCTAAAGCAATCCTCTAGTGACCTGGATTCCTAGTGGTCTCAAGAGCCTCCAGTGAGCAATCCCCAAGAATCTACAGTTGCTTTCAATGACAGTTTTCCAAACAAGAATAGCTGCTACTGTTCTTGTTACAGATTTGTTTTCAGTACAGAGAGATATGGCTGAATATGAGCACTACGAAAGGAGACATAACAAAAAGTTCGGGGAAATTAAGCTACAGATTCTGCCCCCCTGCTCCCCAGACTCTCTCTACACACAGATATATCAAATAAACTATACTTACCCATTGCAAGCAATCTGCATATTATTTTCTATAATTACTGTCTCAATAGACGAAAAAGAAACATGCTTTGCTGTGCATCCGCCCCCAGGTCAGTGGTCTGCTCCACTATTTGCTTTGCAGTTAGTCCACACCCGCAATTCTGATGGCTAACCATTTTTTGTCCACAGTCTGCTTTCCCCCAGCTGCTCTCCGTTTTAGGTGTGCTGCTACTTGCAAGTAGCCAAATAATCATGTGGTTACAAGAACTTGATTGTTCAGGGAAGGAAGAAAAGTGTATTCTTAGTAATCATCTTGTCTATCAACCTTTGTGGTAATAAAGGAGCAGCAGTGTTATCAACTAACTGCAACAGCCATTCCCCATCCCCCCTGTGCCACTTGGTGAGGAGAAGGTAGAAACTGGGAATGAAGGAGTGAAGTTGAGCCTGGGAAGAAGAGTTTGGGTCAGGTGGTTTTGTCTTTCTCACTTCCCACTATTTTTAATTGGCAATAAGTTCATCCTCCCCAAGTCAAGTCTGTTTTGCCTGTGATTAATTGATCCCTGTCTTTATCTCAACCCACAAGCCTTTTCCATCTTATTTTCTCCTCCATGCTCTTAACGAAGGGGAGTGAGAACAGCCGAGTGGGCATGAGGCAGCAAGCCAAAGTTAACCCACCACAGTCCTCATACCAAGCCAGCTCATAGACCACCCTTTACAGCATTGTCATATTTCATGTAGCGCTAGCACAGGAAAATGGCTGGATCAGAGAGATTAGATTACAGTTAAACACTTCCACTTTAAAAAAATATGCTTGCAAAACTATGACATGATTATATCAAGCTTTGACTTTGTATCCAAAAACCAAGATGTAACAGGTATTCTTTCTACTTATTTGTGGAAGATCAACTAGTCCCATCAGATGCAGATTTGTTTCCTGAGGATGAATGCCACACACAGAACTCCACAGAATACAAGTTATCCAGATCTCCTGCTGGGCCAAATGGCTATAGGCATTTCCTGCTCCCGTTTTGAACAGTCCAGATGAGGTAGATTTGATACATGTAATCCAACTAAATAATTTAGAAGAGCAAATAAGCTCTTATGCACACAAGCTCTTCTTCAGATCAAAGTAAAGCAAACCACCTCAAATGTAAATGCAAACTAAGTAGGGGAGCAAGGGCTGGAATTTACTGTTTCATTTTCAGAAGGAAAGAAAAGCACATCAATAAAGAAGTGTATCTTTTTATTGACCAGCTGGCCTAACAGAAGATATCACTACCTATAGCCTCTGGATTGCCTGAATTATAATAGCAATTAACACTTAACAATACCCAAATATTTAAAACATTAGTCTCAAGTATTGTGTTCTCAGACTCACATACCATCACAATCAGCACCATCACCTAATACAGTATTCCAACGTGTACTTGCTTTAATATATATACAAACACACTGCAGATCTGCACATATACTATTAAAGTTATCTAGCTTTACCTTGCTAAATCACATTAGCAACTAAGACTCTTCAAAGAAATTTGTTGCCCACACAAGCACACAGATCACTTCTGACCACCACTTCATCACCTCCTAAGCTGGCAAAGCTTTTCAAGCACTATTTTCTAGAACTCAGGTTTGCACAGATACTATGACTCTTTTCACTACCACATTTTATGGACCAATTAATGAGAGAGCCAGACTAACTATTGCACAAAACCTACTCCAGTTACAGGAATTACCCCCAATGATCACAATAGCCTTTTCAACCAGAGCATCACATTTCACTTAACACAAGGCAAAACCCTGACACGTATCCGCCATGCACATGCCAATTAATTTTTCTTCCCCTAAACTCTCCATTTTCAAGTGC
>NW_010170487.1:12017-17456 GCF_000695765.1 Mesitornis unicolor | reverse complement strand
CTGCTCAAGTTGACAATATTTTTTGTGCCTTTGCCCTTCACTGTACTCCTGCATAGGGTTTGGCCACATCCACCACAGAACAGTCCACAGATTCTTTTACTGTTTAAAAACTCAACCTTTCAAATACTCAAATTTTATCATGACTTCCTATTTCATAATAAATCAGAACAGATGAGGGTTAAGTAAATCCTCAGTGTTGTCTTAACAGCATGATTAGCTGGGGATTCAGTAGTTCATTAATGTAGTCAGAAACATGAACAGCACCTTCTGCCTGGATTTGACTTTTACAGGTTCATACCACCATAGAAAACGTAAGTTTATATGGAGTTTTGTGGCATTTTGGTTGTTGTTGTGCTGGTGGTTTTTATTTTTTAAAAGTATACTAATTTATGTTTTATTCCATATTTGAACCAACAGCAGTGAGTGCAAGATGAGAACCCTCCCTCTGAACTATGGCTTCATCTTCCTCTTCCACTTGCTCTGCTTTCAAACATCAACTGCATAAAATAATTTCCTCTCCTCATCCCCTCTATGGTAGGTTTACTCCTTCAGTTCACATAAACTGTTTCCAACAACCTCCTGTTGGCAGACACTGTATCTTTCTTTCCAAAATAAGCATAAGGAAATCCGTTAACACTTTTCACACTCTGGTGACATGCCATCTGTTCCTTCACGTATCCAGAACAATGTCAAAAGCACAATACCATCACTAAATTATCCAATCTTTCCTCTCAACTTTCACCACCTGTGCTTGACCTCCCTTCTCTTTCCTCCACTGCAACAGTCCCTGCATATTTTGACATTGCTACTTAAACTGCTATTTCTGCCATATTCTTTCCAGACTATTTCAGAAAATTGTACTGTTTGGTTAACTGAAATTTGTTAATTGCATCCAATGCAACTTTAAACAATTGATCCAAGAGTCAATCAAGTCATCAATCCAGTTACTTCTGAATGCCATTAGTTTTGGATATACCATGCAGATCTCTGTGTGTTAGGCATTCCTCCATTGTTGAAGCTGCTGTCATTCTAGTTCAATGAACTATTTTTACCAGCAGACATTAGCAAGTTGTAATTTCAAAACATCTAGACTACCATAGATCTGTTTTCTCCCCCAACACACTCAAACATGTGTTTATTAAGATTATGAACAGAATACAAAAACATCAGCTAGAAAAAAAAATAAAATCAGCGTATCTTCTACCAAGATTTTAAAAAAAGCTGTATTATATAACTTTGCCATCTATCATAAAGAAACTTAAATTCTCAGTTCAGAGGAAAAACTTGATTTTAGTTAGCAGTTGTGCTTCTAGCTATCATGCATCCAGATTGTGGAAGTCTGGTAACAAATAGCATAATTAATTGTCTATTTTCTTGTACAACAGAAGTTCTGTTAACCCAATTCATCTTAAGAATCACCAAATAAATAATTCATAGGGTTTTAGCTAAATGTGAAAGTTGATGAGGGCTGAAATTAGACGTGAAACTGAAGCATGATACCTATTGCCTTTGATACGTTAACACAGTTGTACGGCGGCTTTGAAGGGATCAAGAAAACAGTCCTGTTTCTGAAGTTAGAGCAAGCCGAGGGAACTGTCATGCCATCTGCACACTTTAAACACTTACTAGTAATGGGACAATTATGCCAAAGATCATTACAGTTTCAAGAGTCTTTTCCATTAGTCATCATCTTAGTCTTTCTAAAAGGTATTGAAAGGTTCAATGTAGGCAGCTGAAGCTGAGGAATTACACTGCATGCAACACTGAGGAAATAGATAAAGAAGTGGATAGCATAGTTCATGCAGCGAAAGAAAAGAGATGCAGGTCTGTGCTGATTGCCTTGACCACAGACAGAAGCTGACACTGACCTGGGGGCAGCTGAAGTCAAGGAATTATTTCCACTTCTGCTACATGAAGGAAAGGCATCATGATTCTCATCTTTAATTTTAACTCTCTTTCTTTGTTTTTCAGGTTCATCTACTTTTTCCATTGCTTGAAGAGGTATATTTATTGGTGGTGCTTCAAGAGCATGTTTTTTTTGAGAAGCATCACTTTGCTCCAAGTTCTTGAAAGTCATCAGTGTTTCTTCCTCGCTTGGCAATTGAGTGAGAGCAGCTTCATTTACTGAAGTACTTTTGCTGTCCAAGTATTCACAAGTAGTGTTCACTGGAATCTTCTCCGTCTTCTTCTTCATTTTAGTGCCCTTAAGTAATTCTAAGGATAAAAGGAATATACTTTTTGTACACAAGTGAAGCTGGAGTTAACTTGTCCACCAACATGTCCATAATAAAACTAACAAAGAACATTTCACATAACTAAAGACCTTGGAATAATTCTTAATAGAAAACTTACATCCCTTAAAGAATGTCCTTTCATGCGATCTGTTATGAGCAAGTAAGCATCCCAATAGAGTTTAGCTTGAAAAAGAGACAAAGTCTTTATATCCATCCACTTTGTTTTTTTTACCAGGTCTTTTAATTGGATACTCTGAACTACATGAATATACTCTATTTTATTTCCGTTTTGGAGGCTGTTGAGGTAAGCATCCACAGCTAAGACTTGAAAACTAAATCCTTTGGGTATGGATAGGTACCAAGACCAATTCACCCATTTGGTTCCCCATTCATCCTCCTCGACAGTCTGCAACTCCCCCGTTTCTGCACATACCCCAGTATCAAAACTTAACCCACACTGACTTGCACTACTAAACAGTTTTTCTTCTAAATGCTTTGCACTTACTACAAAGCTCATACCTGCTCTGCCTGCATTCAGAAAGCTGATACTTGTCATCAGAGAGATACTGCTACTGTTTGAGACCTCCTGTGAATTTGTTCCCATTTACTTCACTGTGGCTATGTAGCTATACTCTACAGCCTCTGAGCACTATAACATGTACTCTCAGAATCACAGAATATTAGGAGTTGGAAGAGACCTCGAAAGATCATCCAGTCCAACCCCTGCCAGAGCAGGAGCACCTAGACTAGGTCACATAGGAAACTATTCCTTAAGTCTTCTGAACTATTGTTAACATATACACTGAAGTAGGGTCCTTGAGCAAGTTAGGGCTTTACTATTTCAGATCAGCAGTTTTTGGAACAAGTTATTACCAAAAAAAGGCAGCCATTTAAACATTAGTTAATATCTGCAACTAACCCAATGTCTTCCTGTCTAATGTCATTCAGCTTATGAAGGTTGAGAAAACCAGATTTATTTATTTCCCACCCCCTTATGGAAAAAGTAGTACTTACCTTCAGGTTCATATTTCATTTTTAGCTCATCCAGCATAACTCGCAAGTTCATGTTCTCACTCTCACAAGCTTGCAAGTGCCGCTCATTCGTAAAGAGTTTCCTTTCAACTTCCAGAACCCTTTGGCTCTCAAACAGAGCTTTCATCCTCTGCAAGGACAGTTCTCTTCTCAAAGTTTCAGTTTCCTTGCTAAGGTGTGAAGAAAATCATACACTCAGACTTGTTTTAATATTTTCTTTAATTAAAGCAGCAGATAAAAGTCAACTAAGCATTCAGCAACTTCACATAAAGTTTGTATTTTATACCTTAGTAGGAAATGAAAGATCTCTTGGTATGATGACAGTTTTCACTTGAACTTGACAGAGAACAGCGAGTTTAGTTACCAGAGACAAAATGCTTGTTGAAAACAAAGCTGTATGCTGAATAACACACATGTGTATATGTAACTGGTTTGAGAAACTTTCCCTAACCTACAAATTCACTAATTCATCAGAGGTTTCTTAGCCTGTATATAAACTAATGTAACCACTTCTTTGTGTTAGCTTGTCAGTTAAAGGTGTTACTGTAAGTGACCAACAACAAAAAGATATGTTAATATCCTGTACATGTCCTTTCCTGTTTCAGATGCCAGTTTCCACATCACAAGCGCTAAGTCGCCATTCCTCAAGTGATCATCATAAGGCACTCGTATCATGCCAGTTTCTCAGAATAGCACCACAGTGAGGTGACTTTCTTATGAATTCCCACAGCAGACCATTGCCCCCTGCTGGAAGTGCAATACGTCCATCTGAGAGCTTAAAAACAGCCTTGAGGCCAAACACTATGGATTTTTTTAATAGATTAATAGATAGGGAATTCACTAGCCAAAGAAGACATCTCCACCAAGTAGTTCAAGAAAACGGTTAAAATGTTATTATCTGGCTCTTTTTAGAAGACAAATACACACACACACCCCCCTACAGATTTTAAGAAGCTTCAAATACTTCTCTTACATGTTAAATTTATTTTTTTAAAGCTGTCAACTATCTTGTATCTAGGAGTATTAACAGCATTTCTAGAAGCAAGCAACAATAATCTAAAATAGTTCTGCCATCTTCTACAACAAGTAAAATGACAAAACAACTCTCAGTCCTGCAATAAGCATTACATGGTTCCACAGCATTAGAAAATGAGACAACAAGCATACACAGCACATAGAGTTAGTGGACTACACACAGACAAACAGTAACAACAAAAAAAGAGATAATAAAAACAAGTAGCTAGAAGATAACCAGACTACAACCATCTTCTAGACCTCGGGCCATTAAGTACGTACTTTAAGTCGTCAAGTTTCATTTGCAGTAAATTTGCATGGTAATCTTCTACAGATTCTCCTCCTTTTGAGCTACCACTAGCTCTGGATTCTTCCATATTCTCATATAAAGTCTGATTAAAAAAAGTAAGTGTCAGGTTATCAAACACTGACCTTTCAGCAGCACATTAGCACAGTCTTTAGATGAAATTGCCTATGCATTTCTCTAGAGAAGTCTCATCATAGGGGTATTTAAACGTACAAGAAAGCTCAGTGGCTCTGAGCACTTCCTCATTTGCTACAAATGTCAAATAACACTGAAACTGACAGTTCTCTTAGCCACTGAAAGAAACAAATAAAAAACAAGTTCTCAACTCCAGAGTGTTCTCAAATAGAAATGCAGAACAGTTATCTTCCTTTTTACTTGAAAACACACAATATTTAGTTAACCCACAGGGAATTTGTTTCAGCCTTTATTTCTAGGCTTTAGCAGCTGGACCCCAACGGTCAGGAATGCAACCCACATTAATCAATAGCCAAAATCTCATAATCAGTTACATCTTCTAGATGAAAAAGTTGGTTCATAGTAAGGATACCATAAATGCAACTAACTCTCTATAAAATACATCATTGTTGTAAGAATTCACTCAAGGACATGATTTTTGTAACTGTGACTAATACATCCTAGTACATTCTGAAGGACCTACAGAGGAACCAGCAGAACACTGGCTGAGCTCAAGATAAGGAAGCTGAGGAAAAGAGTCCAGGAAAGACCATACATGGGAGAAAGACTCAAGAGTCCATGGAAAGAACAGTAAGAGTGCCTCTTCAGAACCACAAGGGACCACCAGAGACCACCAAAGGACCCCTTCGATGCAAGCGCAGTTTGATCCAAGAATGG
>NW_010170487.1:0-11986 GCF_000695765.1 Mesitornis unicolor | reverse complement strand
GTTCAGCAGATATTTAAACTGCTATCAATCATCGTAACTCAGATTATGCAACCCTGAAACTTTTGTGTATAAATACGCCAAGAAAAGTACCAGTAGTCATGCGAGTTTGGATGGAATAAATAATACCCCTCACACCTGACACTGAATAGAAAATGCCTGCTTCTTAATGCTACATTGGTGTTAAGAGGTTTTTCTATTCCCGATTTCAGTGACATCACTAACATGACATTCTGGGGGTTTTATTTTGTGAGTTTTTTTCCCAAACAAGCAGTACTCAGATTACATACTGTCCCACGTATCTCCTAGGCTTCTGTTACTGACTACAGGTACTTTTGATGGTTATTTGAATAAATCATTTAGTTTACTGACACTACTTATTTATGGCATAGAGACAAAAATAAATACCGATTATGCTTATACATGACAAAACTGGAAAAGCAATCAAGCTGTCTCAATTGCTTCCTAAAATGGGTTAAGCCTAGCTTTATGCCACTTTGGTCAAATGCAGACTAGAGGACACTATCCTGGAAAGCATAATCCTAATGCATAAGCTAATACACCCAAGTTTACATTCCAAAGCTGTGATAAGGAAGGGCCAAACAAGTCCACAAGCATGTAAGAAAGGCTACATTTTTTCACTCTGTATACACACAAACATCTTTAACAATACAATAGTGCATACAAGTGTTCTCATGCGTCTATCTCACCTTCCAAAATATTGACAAAATGCTATCAGGTTGCATAAGACGACTGAAGAAACTGCTTTACAAGAATGATTAAGCAACTCAAGTTTTCTAGAAAAAAGCACACGTCAACTGCAAAGGTAAGACATTAAGGAAATAAATATCCAAGAAATATAATACAGCTGAGAGACTAAAAAGTGATAAAGCTGAAGTACACACAATGCAAGTATGAAATAGTTATGTCTTCCAAGAGAAAAATCAGGTGTCATAGCTCATTGAACTTCAAAGTAATTCAGTTAAAACACTAGAGGTGACTATGTAGAATATGAAGGTGCTATGCACAGGAACCCAGAAATGATTGTTCCTCCAAACTGAGGATTGGGTGGTTTAAAATTTTCTGCTTTTCTGAATTTCAGATGTCGATGTTCTCCAGCTGCAAATGGAACTTTAGTCCAATAAGGTATGAGTAGCCTTTTCAAACCTGAGCATGGACTTCAGATAGCTTTCATAATTCTTCTTCTCATATTTTAGCTTCTGATTATGCCTTAACTACAAACCACATACCTTAAATTTTTCTAGATGCATCACTTTGATAAGAAGATCTTCTATCTCACCATTCTTTTGTTCTAACATTGACTGTAAGCGTTCCAGCTGCTCAAATTCTGCCTGAGAGCCTTTCATCTGTAGCAGCATAGCCATTTGCAGCTGGAAAAAAGGGAAAAAATTTCCTTACAGCAAACACTGGTTTAAGTGATTGAAAATCTCCACCTCTTACCCAGAAGAGCTAGATTGCAATTCACAGTTATCATCGTACATCAACACTAAAAAAATCTTTAGGACAGCTGAAAACTTACTGAACAGAGTGGTCCTGAGCTGTCGTATCTTTCTCTTTATTAACTAAGGAACCTATAAATATACCATTAAGAACACATACATTTCACATTCAAACCATAAACACCACGTAAGCTAGAACCAAACTACACTCCAGGCTTGTTTTTCAGTGCTAAAAATGCATCTGTTGAGAACTTCCCACCTGGGAAAAAGCACACTAGTTCACCGACAGATTTAAAACCTCTTTTGTTCTGATTCTGAGGTATAGGTAACTAAGTCTGCCTTCTGTAATATTAATCCAAGAATGTCAACTTCTTCCACTCCTGCAGTGGAACACATCCTTTCAAGCAAAAGAATGTTCTTTGTCATTACAAAATAGACATCTATCAAAGAAAAGCCACACATTTATAGCAGATTTTTCTGATGCTGTTAATGTAACAACATAGTATGAGGGCCTTAACACATTCAGTTAGAAGTCATACATCAGACATTTGAACAACTGGAGAAAAAAAATATGAAATGCAATAATAGAAAGACTTAATAGAGTTTTAGTGATAACTGTAGCACTTTTACCAGTCAAGTCAGTACGGATAAGGTAACACTGTAGACAGTTGGAGAAACCACAGTGAAAGGATCAACAGAAACAAGGTTGACAACAGATTAACAGAGAAAGCAAGACAAGAGCATTTACCCTACAGAATCTCTTATGTCAGGTAAAGGATATTGATGATTCTGCACACAAACTACCGCTAAAGAAAGATTCTACCATATCCTTATCATAGCTTGTACAGGACATAAGGGAGGGTAAATTTTAACTCCTTCTGGCTGACAAGCTATCTTCACATTTCCCAAGCATGTAGACACCTAACCTTCTCCGTTTTCACCTAAAACCCACTTGCTAACTGTCAGAATTGCAAAACACAGTTGGATCTACATAAAAACAAACAGAAATGTTAAGAAACTGAAAGGGATACCACAGTCTGTGGAAAATACACCAGACATAGTAAAACTTTCACAGGAGTACTGCTTACATTCTGTTCAGGAGTCAGATCTTCAGAAGTAATCAGCAAATACCATTCAGATGTTCTGACAACTAAAGCTACAACAACAGTTAACTATACTGTTGAAATCAGCTGCTGAAGGAAGAGATCAGTTAACTATAGACTGATTGAGCTTTAACACAAAGCAACACAAAGCAGAGAGGATCCTAACAGGAATCCAAGATACCAGCTTAAGCAAAACAGACGTCCTAACAAACTACCAATCTCCAATATTAGTATCAGAAGAAGTTTTATGGGGACAAATTTGTAAAAATTGCAATTACAAATAAAAACATTAAGTAGTAAAAGAGATACCTATTTGCTTCAGTCCTGGGTGAAAGTCTTCAGAATGAAGACTGTTTCTTACACCATTCAGTCAGTGTGACTGACTTACCCTCACAACACAGGAAAAAAGGTTTCTGAAGAAACTGACCCAATCATTTTACTCAAATCTTTAGCTCTCAAGGTCAGATTTTAGTACAAGAGAATTCCTTTGCTGCATCAGTAGTTCTTTTCTTGTCCTTTAATAATGTTGTTTCAATTCTTTACAACCTACTTCTCCACAAACCTAGGTAACAGAAACCTGTATATTCAGTGTTACTCATTACCATCACTCTTGATGTTTAAGCACTCCCCTCAAACTGCATGATCAAGTATTTGATCAAAATTAAAAGATCCATTCTTGTATCGGAAAATCAGAATATCAACATGACAACAGCTGGTAGTTTTGCAGCATCCCCTTTACATTATCTTGTAAATCAGCTCTGCTAGCTAATTCTCAATAGCATTAACTAACAGGGTCCCATCCTATAGAAATGTAGTCTAAATTAAATAGTTAAACCAAAAGCTATGACTTATTCTTGCATCAAACGTAGGGAAAAGAAAAGAATATGGACAAATATAAAACCAAGAAAGCAACCCAGAAGGGAGGGAAAAACCAAACCAACCAGTGTGACCAGAGGACAGAGTATAAGCCTACCCTTTTCAATGAGAAATTAGTATAAGAATTAGATAAGAAATGAAAAAGCAATTGTCAAGACAAACTGAATGCTAGCTTGGCTGACAGTTGTGTTTTAATTTTACCCATTTAACAATGGCTGCCAAAGTAAGCAAAGATAGTGCCTTCAGCATAACTTGCAGTCCAAGTAGTAGCACTAGGAGCAACAGAAAAGTGACAATATACAACAGAAGTTAAATAGCACAATGCCATCTCACTTGGTTTTGTTCCCATTTCCCTCCCCCCAGACTACTGTATTGTATTTTAAAGACAATCAAATCCTCTAGCTTGTGTACTAAAGCATCGCCTTATCAGACCCCAAGGAAACCCTGGAGTATTACAGTAGTGGTCATACCTTCATTCTTCGCAACTGTTCTCTAGCGAATGCATGCTGCTTTTGTAGTGACTGATATTTTATTTTCACAGTGATCAGCTGTCGTTCCATTTCTGCCCTACGGCTCTCCACCTACAGAACATTGTTAACAATTATTGCTATGAAAATTATAACACTTGCTGTCACTTGAATGACAAGTTTCACAAGATGTTACCTAGCAATTGATGTTGACTCTGCAAATACTGCTTTTCCAAGCAACAGTACTTGAAGATGTGCAATACTGCCACTACCTCTGAGATAAAAGCAAGTAGACAGCACTGCAGCAGCTGAAGCACAACCGGTAAAGTGCACCGGATTTTTCTTTTGATATCATAATGAAGTAATATTTCATGTGCTTTACTGTTGCTGTAGAATAGGTTTGTCCACTGGCATCAGAATAGTTTAAAAAAAAATAAAAATTACCATGTACCAGTTCAACTCCATTCCCCAGGTGTTGTCAGAAAACAAAATAACTTCCCATGCATTTAGCAGCAGCTAAACTCTTACTCAAAAACAAATTCAAAAACCCTTCCAAATGCTTAAACATCCAACAATTTTCACAATGTTTTCAAAACACAGCACTTAACAGTGTCTTTTATTATTCTACAGCATATCTTCTGCATTAAAGGCTTACCAGCTGAGCAAAATTACTTAGAGCCAAGAGCTGCAGACAGAACAGTCATGACTCCTCAGTCTTATAACTTCTATCCTGATAGCCAGAAAACTAAGTAATCCCATTAAGTTTACTAACTCCCCAAAGTCATTGTGTGCATAAAAATTACTTTCCATGCATCAATTCCCAGACATTTCAACACTGGAATAGAGATTCATGCTAGCCAGATCAGGTACAGACACTAATATTTTCAATGCAATAGAAGAAACAATAACTTTTAATTCTTATTGCTTCCGTAAATTCTTAGGTATCTCCAGCATAATTGTACCTCAGCAAAGAGAGAATTGCCTTTACTTGTAGGGTCCAAAGATTGCTGCACTGCATGATCCAACTGAACCTGAAGCTCTTGATTAGCTTCACGGGCTTTCTAGATAAAAGCAAAGAGAGTATTACTCATTTAAGCACCTGATGTACTGCATGTATGATTTCATCAGATAGTTTTACATCTTTTCCATTTCCTATGCCATTGGCACAGATTATCTTGTCCTGCAGGACTTAACTGTGCCCACAGTTCTAGGCAATAAAAGACAATCAATTTTGTTTCACAAAAAGGCTTAGTATTACACTTGCTCTTCAGGACAAGAGTATAACTAACACCTTTAAAGGAAAACTTCAATGTTTATCAATTAGATTAATGGTATTGAGACTATTAGTCTTGCTGTGCTTTTAGTCACAAAGTCTTTAATTCCCAGTACAGAATTCTTCAAGGCATTTGTAGGAGCTTGAAATAAAAGTGAGAATTACATCAGTGACCTATGAGAAGGTCCTATTATGAGGCAGAATAGTGCAGTGCAAAGGATCTCCATACACAGCCTCCCACAAAACAATGCCAAAATACAGAGCATTTGACAACAGGTAATACAAATGTGACTATCTTTTTTTTTTTTTTTTTTTAAACTCTGCCCTCTCTTTTTCCCCCACCTACCTCAGAACTTCTCTCTTAAAACTCCTCATATTTCACTGATAAGCTAGTACCACAACTTCTGGAATTTGGGGATTATCTACCGATATTGAAAAAACTAAGAGAATACCTCTAATGCATTACAGTAAGAAGCAACTTCTTTTTCTCTCTCTTCTTTTTCACCCAGCATGTGCTCCAGCTGATTACGTAAGTTACTGTTTATGAGTTCTAATTGTTCTTTACTATATTGCAGTTCATTCAACTTTTCTTCCACATTGGTCTAAACAAAGAAAAAAAAAGGAAGTATGAAATAAAGATTTTAAAACAACTTGAGGAAAAGCAGGCCGAAGCGTTGTTAGCAGCAATTACTTTTAAAACAAAATATTATCTTGAAGAAGAGGTTGTATTAAAGTCTAGTTAAGACTATTTTTTGTAAACATATTGTCTTAATAGTAAGCCAATCATAAGGCAGCAATATGTGCCAAAGCACCTAAAAATGAAATGAGCAAGAGCACAGAATTTTATCTTCAACTATCCTACATTGCTAATTAAGTGCTAGTCACAGACCTTTGCACATTCTAGTTCAGTGAGTTCTATCTGAAGATTGAGCAATTCTGAAGACATGGTCTCATGTACACGTTCAGACATCATATGTAGTTCTTCTGATTTGGCGGCAATTATTTCCCTCTGATGATCCACTTTGTGCCTCAGTTGTTTCTCTGAGAGTCGGGCTTCATCTAATTCTGCTTTCAGGTTCTCCAACTTAAAGACAATTGACAATTAAGTGGTACCATTTTATAATAAATAATTGAAAAGAAAAATACTTTTGACTCTGTTCTAATTACAGAACATTTCTTAGAAATACAGCTTCAGAGTAAAATTTTCAAAATAAGCTTTGAAATGTAATGTAATTCATAACATAGTTATGCATATGTCTGTTAAAAACCATCCAAACAATTGGTAATAAGTGTGCAACTATACATAATGTTTAAAATTATGTTAGCAACATTTTAGCTGTGTAATAGTTGCCAAACCTTGTTTTTAAGGTCACTGATTTCCTGTCCATAGATTCTGGCAAGGTGTTCTTTCTGTTTATCCAGTTGCACGTTTTGCTGTTGCTTAAGAGAATCACATTCAAAACTCAAGCTTTCCAACATTCGATTCTTCAGTTCAATTTCCCTCTGAAGAGAATATTTATCTTGTTCAAATTTCTGAAAGAAATAACATACTAATAAATCTAGATGTAACATTCATAAATGCGTGGGAAACTATGTATTAAATACAGGCTCAGAATCAAGACACTAAATACCTAAAACTCGCAGCTCATTCAACCTTTTGTTGAAGGTCCCAATTATCATACCCATGTTTCAAAAAAACAAACAAAAACCACTGAAACTTTATTACTTATTTGGTTGGGTAATGTCTTCTTCATGGAAACTATCTTTCTTTGCAACCAACATGAAAGGTGTGGGCATCTTTTCTGCAAGTGTAAGCAGGAAACTCAGTGAGAACTTACATGTCATTTCTACCACCATGGAACCTGATGATGTTAAAAGTTGCTACAATCTCTCCTATGTTCCCCTACTGCAGAAAAGTTCAGTTCAATGTTTGCTAGAGACTTCTCAATTGTCTGCTGCTTTGTAATAAATCCCATCAGTCCTTCCAGATTGAAGAATTATTTTATAATTAGCTTCCTTCTACGCTTAATTGTATATATTTGCCAATTATAAAGGGTAGCTTCATTTTATTCTTCCATTCAACTAGCAATTAAGAAAAAAAAATAGAGTCTTGAAAGCAGAAGAGGTAAATACCAAAACCAAATCAGTCTAAAGGTGCAGGAAAGAAAAGAACAAGAGTAAAAGCTATAAGGTATGAAATTGATCTCTGTAGCCTAGACACCAGCTTATCAGGGACAGGCTTAGCTCTCAAATACACAGGACAAGAGTTTTAACTCAAAACAAAAGACAGTGCACATAAAAGGTTTGGTAGTGCAATGCTGGCCAGACCCAAGAAACACAAAAATCTAGCACAATATTTCTACACAGACCTTTACAGAAGCGTACACAATTTTTGTCTGAAAGACTCTTGTGCCTACTATTAAAACTTGGACGTGTTCATGACTCAAAAGTATCTGTTGGATAACCAGTTTCCACACACAGTTTTGCTGCTAGTGTCTTTTTTACAGCTGTGATACAAAGCTTGCAGGCAGAGCATAATACAAATGAACTGCTAAAATACCCAAAGCACATGCTTTAACACATATTTACTTTAACATCTAGTATTTATTGTATTTTAAATGCAATTAATCCTACACAGTACTGAACACTTGATGCATAATTAGCTATGAAACCCTATCTTAGTTAGAGAAAATTATGGTCAATGTCTTAGAGCAGAAATAAGAAGCCCTCTCTACAACTACTAAACTAAAAAAGTTTATTAAAATGATCTAGACTAAAAGGCATTTTAAACACCTGTGAAAATATTCAAAAATAGTTAAAATAAAACAGAGTTTAAAACATCACCTCAGTTTTCTCAGTCAATTCACTGCGTGCTTGATCCAGCTGATTTTGAATTTCACTTTGGGACTCCAATAAACGCAAGCCATACTGTGCTGCCTTTCTTCGCTCATTCTCTGCTTCCTTGAGTTGTTGTCTGAGACTTAAAACAGTCTCTGTCTCCATTTTTCTTCCTTTTGTTACTTCAATATTGCAAACACTAAATTATTAAAAAATAGGTTGCACTAAGTTACAGTAGTTAATCTGAAAGAAGTTACTGGAACTCCTTTCTCAAATAGGATAAAAGGATATATTTTCTGCATCGATACAAGACAAAAAAAAAAGATACCTCATGAAGAAAGTCCTGTGAACAGTAAAAGAATAGATATTTCTCCATAAATCTGGTTAACATCTTATTCCTAACTACTTCTTAAGCAATAGCATGCAGCTGAACAATTCCTGTGTGCCCAGCACAGTGCTCCTAGTACACTAGAACAAGTTAATCTACCATATAGCAATCTTGCATATGCAAGAGAAGGCTAGGAAATAACTTTGTAAAAACACTTCTATGCATATGGCTGACAGTATTTTCTGTGGTATTATAAATAAAGCTACACTAAATATAGCATTACTTGTATACACAAATAACACTTAAGATTCATGTAGGCAGCTGCACTGGCAGAATGTGTTACTCCTAATAAAATCTTGTGGTATACATGCAGATACAGATAAAGGTAGTTGAAGGAAAGAGTAAAAAAATAGAAACCCCATTAAAGTATATGGAATTTTAACACAGGGACTTTTATTTATTTCTTTTAAAGGCTTGATGGAGTCCTTCATGTCAGTTTTCTACTTTAAGTCATTGAAGGTAATCTATTTGTTAATAACCATCTCTTCATCACATTTCAGAACACTAATCCATTTCTATCTTCACTTCATAATAGAACACACAAGATGGGAATTTCACAAAAGGTCAGTCAAAAATAAATGCAAACAAACAAAATCCTTTAAAAACTAAAAATCAAGTCAAATACCATAAACCTGTATGACTGCTTACTCCCAAATCTACTTAATCAGCACACTGTAAAAGAAAAAAATCCTATTAAGACAGAAATTGCTAAGCAACTCAGGCTTCTGAAAAACATAAGCCAAAAGCTCTCTCAAAGTATGCAGTAAAAACGACATACAACTTAAAAAAATCTGCAGTTGTTTCTCAAAGCCAGGGTTCATAATTTTTAAAGAATATCAAAATTAATTATTTATTGAAGATCTTATTCTGTCCTTTTTCTTTTTACATAAACAATTTAATTGTTTGCATTTCTTACTGGCACATACATTATCCTTGTGAACATTAGCAAGATAATGGTCTTAATCAAAAGCAAATTTCACAGCTCACAGGAGAGTATTTTTAAGAGTCACTAGTGTAATCTAATGTTCTCACTTTTTTTGTTGTTTTGCTTTTACTCAACACAAACTCCTTGTGAAGTTTCCCAGCTTCCTATAAAAAGAAAAAACAATTCAACATGCAAAAGCGCATCATGCCAAAACTGTGCTATTTCCTTTCAGAGATACAAGACAGAAATTATCAAATTCTGTTTTCCACATTTTCCATCACCTGCTGTTACTCAAGTTTAATACATACAAAGAGACTTTATCCAGTCAGGCTCTGAAACTTCCGTTTTTCACCTCTAACCATTACAACGCTTGAAATACTAATCCTGCACACTTGTGCTAAAATAAGCCAGTGAAAGACAAGAACTATTAAGAATCAGCAATATTATTATGTGTGCATAAACACATACACTGTGTAGAATTTAATAATGAAACGTTTAACACTAAGATGTAGGGATACAAGCACAGAGGCAACCACTCCTGTCATGCATTTGCATTAGTAAAGGGGATGAATTAATCCTTATTCTTTTCATAAACAGAATTTTAAAATAGCTTTACTTTCTGACCAAACAACTGCATAGAGACAACATAGCAATTTGATTGCTCCTAGCTTACTAAATTAGAGTAATATTTTTAATTCACCTTTCAGTATTTGTTGACCTTATTCACATACTTCACTTTTGAAAGAGGGGAAAAAAAAACCAAAACAACGCAAAAGTTGTCTAGTCTGCAGGAGTACAAGCTGCCATTATAGCTGTGTCCTTCACAGCAGTGTTTTCAGAAACAGCTTAACGCCTGTGGCTCTCTCATGAAAGCCTAGATCACAAGCTAAAACCCCATAGAAATGCAAATCTTATTCCAATCTTTGTTGAGGCAGCCATCAGATAGTTTAGAAACAGCCAGATCAGGCAAAGTTGCCAAATGATAGATGCTCTGCAATTGGCCTGTGGGGCAAGAAAACAGACTACGCCCAGAGTTACCTTCTAGCACACACATTTTATGGGCTGTTTGGGGATTTTGTCTTGCCCCTTCCTACTTCTTCAATCGCTTTTGTATCCTCACCTCCAGTTTCACATACAAGATCTTTGAGCTCTTAATAAATAATTTACTGAATAATATTTTTTAAAGATTTTTGGCTTTTCTTAAATTTTATAGTTGAAGTGTGAAGGAAAAGATACATAGCTTTCCTATCCGTACATTCCTTGCCAACTTTGAGGGAAAATAGCAAGCATGGCTTTAAAAGCACTGCCATCCTCAATTTTTCATTGTCGATTTTGGATCAAGTGAATCAGACAAGTTCAGGTGGCTTTGAAAACAAGTTCAGTAAAGCTGTACTGTTATATAGGGAAGTAACTGCCTGCAATTTGATATTACACATGAGATTAAGTAAGCTACCCTGAAAATAATGTTTTAAGGTAAATAAAATAGGTAGTAAGGTGAGCAGGTAGGAGGTGAAATAATGGAAATCAGCCTACCAAGGGTTACAATAGTCAGTCAGTTCTGGCTATTTGTCCTCAAATATTTTACAATGGATTCTGTACTGAGAGCTCCAGACGTTTATTATTTAACCATTTAAGTACTTCTTGACAAAAAAATAATAGGCCAGGTGATAAAAAGGAACTCCCCTGGCATGCACACTTTCTTCTCACATTCTATAACTGCTCTTCTAGTTAAACTTCTGTTCCCAAGGGTCATATGCAAGATTTATCTATGTTCTGATCTTTGCAGAAGTACCTACAGAGTTTTCTGATCACTAATATAATTAACAAGATAGTTTCTCTCCCTTAAGCCACGTGTTGCCCTTACAACTCAATTCAGTTACTTAAAAATGTGCATTTCCTCACCTACCAAGTTGCACACTTAAGTAGAAATATTTTCACGTCTAACCACCTTCCACAAGACATATTCTTGGGTGGTTAAGTATTACAGAGAAAATAAATAACAAAACCAGGCTATAGCCTGATCTTGCAATCACTATTAAGCACTCGGCAAACGAGCAATTGGCTCTGGTAACACTTTGCTTGACCAGCACAGTGCCATGTTTTATCTTTTCTTTAGTCCAGGCCGGCCATCCGCGCTATTCTCGGTTTACGCTCAGGCAGCAGCTGACAGTCGGCATAGCTTTCTCCAAAAAAATGCTTCCTGCCCATGTTCTAACCCTAATGGACAAACAGGGCGGAGGGAGAGACGGTCCTCCCCTTCCCTTGACACAGCACCTCCGGGGCCTAGGGAAAACGCAGTTGTTCCCGCTAGAAGGAACAGGGGAACGCTCTGAGGGCGCCATCCGGCGAGAGGACGGACCTGAAGGCCGCGAGTCCCAGGCAGCGGCAAGGAAGGACGGAAACAGGAGCTCTCCTCCAAGCCCCTCAACCCCACCGCCCCGCCGCTCGAAAGCGCCTTGCTGCAGACAAGAGGCGACAAAGAACCGGCGGCAACCCCACAGCCGGGCAGACTGCTCCTCCATCCCTCAGAGCGCCAGCCCGCACGCCCCGCACTACCTCAGCCCAACAGCCGCCTCGCACCGGCGCCGCTCCGCAGTTCAAACTCGCACCCGCAGCGCTATCCCGCATCTCGCGAGAGCCGCGCCCCTCTCCGTCCCCT
>NW_010170486.1:2577-27086 GCF_000695765.1 Mesitornis unicolor | reverse complement strand
CCCTCCCCTCCCCTCCCCTCTCCTCTATCCCTTCCCCTCCCCTCTCCTCTATCCCTTCCCCTTCCCCTTCCCCTTCCCCAGCCATTATATTCAAAAAGGAAAAAATCAGTAAGGGTCACACATCTCTCTTTTATTTATGAACTAATTCAATTACCTCAGATGAGTTACTGTTGTTCTCAACTATGTATTTTAACACTTTACACAAGTGATTTATATCGTGGGATTTACAGTGTACTAATTTTGCTAGCCAGTGTCTGAGATATCATTTTACAACCTAAAAATCTCCAAGAGATATGAAATTCATCGTAGCCTGACATCTGTTCACACTGCACAATTGAAATACAGCCTTGGGCAACCACCATCTCACAAAATAGAACAGCATCTTCTGTGGCTCTGCAGAGACCTACAGCGTGATCCAAAACATCACCTGTGTGCCTGAAGTAAAAGATCCAGCTGGATTAGACAACGTCTAGACTATGGGTGAAATGAGCTCCACACCACAACCCTTACATGCTCGTGATCCCACGACTGGCCAGACCAAAACTCCCAGCTGGAGAGCAGTGGAGCTCTCTTCCAGATCGTATCCCTAAAACCAAACCCCTGCAAGCGGCAAGACACAGCTCAGGCCTTCTTACAACCGAAAGTCGCAATGAAACCTTGAGGTCCCCACAACAAAAAAATTAACTACGCTCTGCTACTACAGGACTTGTTGGACATGTGCAGATACACAAAACCAAATGTGCAACAATTTTCAAGCAGAAAGATCAAGAGAAAACAGTATTGTCAGTGGTTCAGGCCAGAAATCTGTGGACAAGGTACTCTTTGAGTATCAGTTTATGTAATTTATTAAGCAGATCTCACATAACAGACTCTGGAGAAGAATTTATGTGGAAACATGATTATTATTCTCTTTCTTGGTAACAAAAAGGAAATCAAACTAGAAAAAGGTTAAGGAAATATGAAGGATTCAAAATCAAGCCAAGCTGAGTCAGGAAAGTCACACTTGTGGCTGCAATTCCTGGTTGTTTGGGGGATGAGGGGGTGTCACTTTTAGTTTAGTGAAAAGACAACTTTTGGCAAGGCATTCTGTCTTAATTTTTCATCTTGGATTTGTCTCTTTCTGTCAATATGGTGGTCCAGAATCTAATTATTAGATCCAAGAATCAAAATTTAAGATGTTGGAGAGGTTCCTGTCAAAGTTAAAGACTAGATTTGTACAGAGGGAACTCCAAAGAAAGGAGGTATCTACATATTATTTTTACCTACAAGAAATAGACCTTATAGATATAAATAAGGCTATTAATAATTATATTAATTTGGCGCAACATTATCTTCAGTGCTGTTATCCCACAACTCCCCTTGGACATATTTACATGTTCCCACTGCAGTTAAGTGACATGACAGTGACAAGTTATGTGACAAGGCAGTCTGGGTGACACTGATCTCGCAAAAGCTTCAGTATTGATGATTCAGATGTCTCCTTTTTGAGCTCCTTTTATAGAAAATTGAGAGAAATGGGTACTCTTAGGGAATGATTAATATGACCTATCTACTTTGGGATGAGAAAAATTATGTCCTAGAAATGTATTTTTCTTTCCTGTGACTATAAAAGGACTCTAGAATTCTGACTGACATCCTTCAAGTGTTGTGTGACGAATTCTAACTTTCATGGACATAGAGACACTGTTCAAGGTGTGGTGGAATGAAGCTCTTTGCTCTGAATGCGTTGAGCACAGGCTACTAATTTCTGAGATGGGAATCTATGGGCATCTGAGTGAATTTTAATCCCACCACTAAAATGGTATCCTTTAAAAAAATATTGAGGGCACTGTAAGAGGTACTGTAAAGTAGTATTCTTTTTTAGAGTCACTATTGTTCTGCAGAGTTAATTAAATGTGGATTCAGCACCAGAGGTCTTTTCAGTACTCCTTACATTTCTCCCCGACAGGTTGTTGGCCAAACTGCACTTCACTCAGCATTCTGCAAACTTTACATTTGTGGCTCCGCAAAGCAGGTACTAATTACCCTTTGAGATGCCCATCCTGAGGGCTCAGATTGACCCTCAGTTTCTCCTAGGCATCAACAAAATTGAGTGCTAGGAGACTGTGTGCAGTGAACTAAAGGCAGCCTCTGATATGCCAGACTGAATTTTCAAACAGGACATGACTTCATTTACTTTTTAAAAAAAATTTCTCTTCGACATATGAATTCCTATCCAGTTTCTGTTTTTCACTCTCAAGGATGTCCAGAAGATATTTGGAATGAGCTTAAAACAGCTTTGAGGTTCTTTCCAATTATGTTATGCTAAAAGAGCATGTTGCACTGACCTTTGCAGAGTGAATTTCTACTTGAAATGTCATCATCTTCAGTGTTTTAAAGAATGTTACATTTTCACCCTATTGGATGTCCTACAGGGCTCTTTAATGGTTTTAGGGTGGAAAACTTTCATGTTGTTCAGTAACATTTTGCTTCAGATTTCTGATCTGCTTATCATTGGGTTGGTCCTAAACACATGCACAACAACAGCAATGACACATTGTTGAAAGGAACTTTGTTTCATTTATTTTAAAATCATAAATTCCACAAAGTAGTTTACAATACATGAAGCCATCTTATGACATTAGCATATGTGGTAAAGAGTTTAAATATCCATGCATATTCCTAGTATGAACAAATATGTATATAACAGTATGTGTATTTTTCTGTATGTACGTGTACGCAAAGAACTCAGTAACAAGTAATGAAGGATTGTTTAAGTATTACACATATGCCAAACAAACAAGGAAGGCTGAAAATCCGACCATTCAGCAAAATGATGAAAAATTATTAAAAGACAGCCAGTGCCCCTCAGGAAATTTCAGTTTGTAAAAAGTCAAAAATGCCTAATGCTTCAAGGTTATGGTTGGGCTTGGTGATCTTAAAGGTCTTTTCCAACCAAATAATTCTATGATTCTATGAAAACAGTATGGACTGCTCAGAAGATTATTTTCTGCACCCAGTCCTGCCTTCAGTTTCCCATACACTCAAAAACCCACCAACTATTAGTAGTTCTTCATTAGTATGCACCTGACTGTATCCTAGGAGAATAGTGGGCTACAGATGCAGAACTCTAAAGATGGTATCAATTATTTGCCTTAATAATTGTCATCCATAGCATTTAAACAATACTCTTCATACTGGTGAGAAACCACTCCTGAACACAAATTGCATAATTATCTACACTATTGTTATTTTAAATTATTTCCCTTTTCAAATCATCAAGTCAACCGGTAAAAATCATTTTTCACTAGGAAATTAGCAAACCTCTCATCTGCCCTTCAGTAAGAAGGGTGACCTAGATTTTATGTCTAATATTTGTTTAAAGCCATACTGTGCTTTAAAAATGGCTCTGTACAATGAGTAGTAAGAACTCAGCAAAAGCCCAAGGCTATCAATATGGTAAGTAAGCTGTGTTTCTGGATGGGTTCTGACTCATATTCAGATATCACCAGAAGTTTCCTGTCAAATCCGAGGCTAACAGGATGGAAAGCAGAAGACAGGGAATGCAATAATTATGGGGAAAATAAGAAGAGGAAGTAAAAATACTGTGCAAAATTAGAAGCACAATGTTGATAGGGGCAGGGCAAGGATGACTACATCCTTTCCATTCAATACTGAGATGTCTATCAGTACGGGACAGAGGTGCTCCCTAGCCCTTCACAAACACCCCATAACTATACTGCAAACCCTGAAATTGTCCAGCTCTGGGTAATACCACAGGCAAGGCACAAAGCTTGCCTGGACTCCTCTTTGACAAGCCATCTAATGGCTCTGCTACTGTAGTCACTGCTACTCTTTGTGTGTTTGCAAGCACTGTTTCAAATTCCTGCTAAAGTCAGGTTATGAGAAACAGCTAATGGGCTTGTGGAGAGATGAGTGACAGACACTTTCACCTTAGATCCTTCACATTTCCATATTTAGGAAAAGCAGCTGCACTGATATGCAAAGGCATTTTTCTCCTTGAACTCCGAACTCCAAATGACACAACTCTCATCAAACTGGAAAGTCTTTATTGAAAATATAGCACCATGGTCCAAGGTTTTTTTAGAAAGCTGAGTGATCTTTTTAGGACTTCCTTTTATTCATCCTGGTTGCACATTCTTTGTCTGATTTGTAACAGAAAGCCAACACTAAAGCACTGCTAATTTACACACACCATTCATCCATCTAAAACATGTGGGATTAAAATGGGCTCAAGTCAGAGCGAGTAAGGGCCCCACTAATGCTCAGGGTTATTTAGGATTAGGACTCCAGAATGATTTTATATCTTTAGAAGCAGAGAGACCATGAGACCTAGACAACAAGAGGGAAACAAAGATGAGCACAAGTTACGGAGAGTTACAAAATGCAGTAAATTGTGAAAAAATGTTTGAAATAACAGACGTTTTGACAGGATTCTATACTCAGATAAGCTGATGGAAGACTATGCAGAGAAATCACATATGTCAGTGGATTTACTGCTGGTTTCAGTAGGACCACGTAAGGCCACTCAGATTCATATTTTTGAGTAGGAATAGTCTTCAACCACCCTTAACAAGTATTTACATTCCCATATCTGAAAATAATGAGCTAAGAAGGGAACTTTTATTTATATTTTAAAATTCTTTCATTATTGAACTCTTCACATTAAACATCTTTTCACTTGGCAGTGCAAGTTGTGTAATTTGCAAAATATAGCTTGCTCTGAAGATTGTCAGTATACTTTTCAGGCTGATAAGGATTACTTCCCAGCTGTTTCCCATTCACAGACAATACGTGTGCCCTTCCCTAAAGAAGATGGAAAATGTGGTAACTATATCCCAGTACCATGTCTTATATCCACTTCACGTGTTTATGTTAGATTTTTGTTTCTAGTTGCTAAAAAGCATGGATTTCTTGAGACACTGCTTCTTGCTGTATTTTGTATATAGCTTTTGGTTTTGTTATTTTTATTGTTGCTGTCTTTTATCCTGATGCTTAAGAAAATATTTCTGGGAATTCAAAAAGCAGACAAAACTGGGTAACCTCTCTGCAAGTTTATGCTGCAAGTTCTTTGATGCTATCATCACTCTAAAGGAAACTATGCCCCAGTAGGCTCAGCTAGAGTGTGAAACTTAGTGTTGTCTACAAATTGGTCATCTCACTCTGCCCTTTAACTGCTGGCTCCAATAAAACCAGGGGACAGACCTTGGGAGGTAAGCCAGCCATAGATTTGCTCCTGATACCTGACTGTGTTGGCTGATGTGTGATCTCTTGGTGTCACAGAGATAAAGTGCAAATTGTTTTTGAAAATCATTGCCAGGAGCAGAGTGGATGCTTTTTTCAGAATGTCACTTTCAGTGAGCTGTGACACTCAGCCAAGCCTTGGTTCCTCCTACCAGGTGTTGGAATTAGGTTCATGTTTTATGGAAAGAATCAAGATCAGCCCTGCATTGTGCTGCTTTAGTCTTTTTTAACCTCTTCTTTTCTCAGTGAAATGAACAGATTAACATTTTTTCTGCCAGCAATTCAATGAGCAAAGCAATAGCTTTTCAAAAGATGGTGAACCAAGACATGTTAAACCCATGCCTTCCCAACTCGCATTTATTTTCACACTCTGATGAACAAGGCACTGCACTGGTGTTCTGCGATGCTCATGAAAGTTGAGCTCAAGAAGAGACTGCGAGGTCACCCACCACCCCCAGACGGAGTAAGCACATTCCTCTTACTGATGGCAGAGGAATAAGATGCACTGTCCTCCGCACACCACCTTTGCTGGGGTATTTGCATTCAGCTTCCAAGAGCAGAGTACTGCCATGGATGTGCTCAACGACAGAGAGGATCTTCAAAACTGTTGCACAGATCAGCTCCCCGTGCTTGCCTAACTGGAAGTGACTGGAAGTGGGGTGGCCTTTCCAAAAGCCTTTCTCTCATGAAGGGAAGAGGACATGCTACTGGGTGCCATGGCTTATGCCCAGGAAGGCTTTCACTGAGAAGTTTGCCTACCTTGGCCATCTTTGCACTGAAGCAAGCAATCCCATGAACCAGTTCTACCATATGGGCAGTTACATGCAGCTCCATGTTCTCTAAATCCCCCACAGTAATGTCTGGTCATTTAATTGGCAGTGGCAAACCATGGGAATACAAAGATACAGAAAGCTCTTGGGCTGCAAACCACACTCCATGGCAAGAGGTAAGTCCTCTCTTGCCTTGCTCTGCAGGCAGCCACTATGGACTTCATCACTGCCAGGATACCACGTTGCCGTGGCTTTTGGTCATATGTGGTAGGACATTCTCATTTAAAAAGAGGAACAGTTTCTCCAGTAGTCTGAAAACATAGTATTTGATATTTCTGACTGCCCAGTCTGAAGAAGCTGTTTGTTTCTACACTGGACACTGATACTACTTCACCATGTAATATAATAGGTCTTGGTGGAAACAAAAGAGCAGTTCTTAGGCATACAGATTTGTGAAAGAAAGTTGAATACTCTTTAACTACCATTAGTGTTTTCTGAACTAAAATTCAGATCTAGGTCAGACTCCAGACAGTTTAAGATACAAAAAGGAAGAAATAAGATACTAAGTAATAAGATACTAAAAGGAAGTCTAATATACTAAAACGGAACCCCCTAGGTTTCTTCTGTTTTGTACACCTGCTGGCACTGTATGCTTCTTGGGTAGGCAATTTCTCTCGCTATGTTTATGTATGTGCACAAAGCCAAACTCAACAGCATTACAAAGTGGGCATTAAGTTCTAAGCTCAGTAGGGAAGAGTCCCACTCCAACTGGGTATGTGAGGACCCACACCACTGCACATGAACCCCAGTATTGTCTGGAACTCCTAGTGAGAATACAAGTAAAAAAGACAAAATGAGGGGAAAAAAAGACAGAAATATCGAGACTCAGCAAACCAGACCAGACCATGATTTCCAATAAAAAAAGAGCGTAGGTAAATTACTGCATCACTAAATGTGACTCAGCTTGAATCACAGCCCTGAAAAAGAGGCCAGGAGCTGGGCAGGAATAAAGGAGGCAAATAACAGTCTTTCAGAGAAAATAAGGAGAGAACATGCTGAAAGATGTAGACTATGCAACAGGAGCAACTGCAGCATGCCCAGTGGGTTAGGAGGAAAGGTGGTCACTGTGTCACTCACTGCTGTCCTGTGAAACTGCTTTGGCACAGGGTTCCCTGCTACCTGCTTGATTCTGTTTCACTTGAAAATGACAAAAGCATTGCAAGATACTCTGTTACATCCAATGCTCAAAATAAGCTACTAAGAGGGGAAAGTTGTACGAGAGACAAAAATGCGAAGCAAGAAACTGAGAGGCTTGCCAAAACAGCCAAAGATGTTTTCCTAAAACACAATTGTAGGCAAGCAGGCTCCTAAAACATAATTGCGAAGCATCTCCAAGAAAGAGGTCATCCATGATTTACATGACCAACTGTCATGTCCTCAAGGAGCACCATGGGCAGTCCCATAACTGCTTCTCTTACTACAGAATCCAGCTGAGAACAGACTTTTCTCTGCTTTCCCAATTTTGTTAGAGGGAAGGAAAATAATTATTTTTGCATCTTAATAAAATTAAGGGGGGGGGGGCGGAAACCACTAAATAATTACTCTAGCAGTTAACAAAATTAAAATGTAGTTATGAAAATGATGAAACTACAAATTACCTTCAAATGTCAGCCATAGTCAAGGTTGCCAAAATTCATAACCTGAGTCATATTTATTTAATACACACATCTAGCATAATGCAAATGAAAAACAGCTCCAGTCAAAGTCCAAGTTGCAGGGAGCATAAAACCAACTCTTACTAAATAAAAGTCCTTAGTAAATTTGCCCAAAACTTAGTCTGAACCCAAACTAAAAATCATCTAAGGTTTGCAAAGTTCAGATAACTCTGATAAATTCTTAATTACCACATGCATCTTTGTAGTTCCTGGAATTAAAGACTAAAGTGCCAAAACTGTCCTGGAATCTGTTTCAGTGCAGTTGTGTGAATGACACAAAATGTTTTCCACCAAAATTTTTGAAATTCCAGCTGACTTCTGACTTGACTTAAGGAATTACCAGAGGAGGTAGGGGAGGGACAATCCCAAGCATGTACTGGAAGTGATGGGAGTACAAAAAGGCACAAAAGTGCAGCCTTTTTCACCTTTTTTTGAATTTTCTTTACTACTGGCTGCTGTTTTATCTGGAAAAAAGGAAAAAGAAGGAAACAAAAGAACTTGATTGCTTGATTTGTGTTTCTCCTTCTCCCCATCTCCCTGCCATAAATGTGAGAAAATCCTTCTGTGCACAAGTCCTTTACCAAAATTATTCCACCCAAATTACTCCACCCTCAACCAGTTCTGAGGTTCTGCTGTCCTTTGGTGTGTGTTGGTGCAAGGATGGTCTCTGCAGTTCTGAAAATGTGGCTCTTCCAGTGTCTCAATCTCACTCTTAGTATCCCAGAGCACGGCATTTACTGTGCTCTCTTGATCCAGCGCAACAGAAACACATTATTTCGGGGTTAACTAAATAAAGGGCAAAGTCACAAAATAATTGTGCCCTTGATTCACAGAATGGTTTTGTTTTTGGGCTGGCATGAGGTATAACTTTATATCATGGAAAATATGTGCCGAGACAATGCCTCTGAGGTGGATGGCAGCCTGAGTGCATGGTGGGGTACTGTGGTTTTAAGCAAAGGAGTGTTTGGCTGGGAGTTGAAATTAGATTTTATTGTGTGCCCTTGAGTAAACAGAGCGATAATGGGTTATTGAGACTGCTGACTTCTAACAAACAATGCTTGCTGTGTAAGCATGACATTTTAAAACCATAAAGCCTGAGGCATGTATGCTTATTATTATATGTCTTTTTTGACTCATTTTATGTAATGCTTTTGAAAAGACAATACAAAAACACACAATATATGAAGGGAACAGAACTGAGATATGTGGATAGGAGTGTCACCAAGTACTGGCATATACCATGATGATAAGGGACAAAAATTCTAGCCAATACTTTAGAAGTAGCTGCAACTATAAATGAGCAACATAAATTTTTTCTAGAGGTGTGGTGTCTCAGGGATATTTTCAGACTGGAACACAATGATCTGGGGATGGTGCAGACACACAAAAATCCTTGCAGTTGTGTTCACACAATGCACCAAGAACAGGCTCTTTTTAAATCCAACTTTGACTACTCTTACCATGAACAAGACCAACAAACTTCTTTGTGAATATTACATTGAGGAGAAGATGGGGAAGCTTTACAGATTGTTTCTAAATGATTCCTGTGTCCTGTGTGTCTTTTCTGTACACTGTCACCTTCACTTTCTTTACAAGCAATTTGCGAGTTTCTTGTAGGATCAAGCCCTCGTTAAAAGAAAAGTGTATTTAGTTTTTCCTCTGGTTAACATTTTGGCTAAAAAGATGCTCACATAGAAAGAGATCTATAGACCAGCTGTTGTTTGAGATTTTCAGGACTCAAAACATTTCAAAGCATATCCCTAGAAGGAAACAGAGCTGTCCTTGTCCCATTTCTCATTCCAGTCACAGCCTGAATGACCAAACATGCTGCCATCTTCCATTCACGTTACAGTTGGAGCTGATGGGATGGGAATGGATTCATCTTGTGCCATGGTCAGTTCTCATTTCTGTCTGTGGAATGAGTTATAGCAACACTGCAACAGCAGCAATTCTCATTATAAGCTCATTTTGGGGACAGAGAAAGTAATAAGAAAAACATGATAAAAAATAGAACACATTTTATGACATTTTTAAAGTTGTGAGGAAACTAGCAAAACAATCCATTTTTAGGGTAAAAATTTTCCTGAAAATCAGAGAAAACCTCTTGCCAATCACTGCTTTATCACTGACAGCAGTGTCATGACAAAATGCATGCATGATAGGGTTTCATCTTCAAACAATTAAGCTCAGGAAGCATCATTCCCAGAGACCACTGCAAAACATCTTCCTTAATTCCAGTTCATGTGGTAACCCCCTGGCTCATAAAGACCAATACTGAAGCAGATGGAATGTAAAGATTTTTGTGTGTTTGATTTGACTTGGCAATGTGAAATCCCAAGCAAAATACTGCATCTTGATTTTCCAAATGGAAAACAAAAGCGGGGCTGGAAAAATCAGGAATTTCCCTAAGAACCAAGTGTCAAAAGCTTTAGTTATGACATCTCCTCTCCTGCCCACAGCTCAGCTCCATCTGAGATACCCAGCTTGAATAAGTGACTACAAATAGCAGCTTGGTGCCTATCAGTGTACCAAACACCTTTTCTGGTTTCCGAAGCAGGCACTCATGCTGTGCATTTGGCTCTTCTGGCTCTGTAAAACAGCAGAGCTCCACTCCAGTCTTTGAGGTTGGGCTCCTCTCAGGGCAACCACTTTCCCCCATCAGAAGGAAAGCAGCCTTGCAAAGGGAATGCAGAAATAGCATTTTTGCCATGCTCTCACTACTTTATTACCTCCCATTTCCAGACAACGTACACAGAAACTCTTTGTGTTTACTCATTTTCCAATATATTCCAGGTCATCAGGGACCAAGTTTCCATCCACACTCTGGTCAGGAAAATATTTACAATCTCTGGCAATAGCATGCCAAAAGAACAGCTACACACAATAGTACCTTATGTTAAGACACATCCCACTATTGAAAGCTGCCTATTTCACGTAACAAAGCAAATCTGTTTTACATATTTTATTAAATACAAAAAGACACAAATGTTACATTAAAATGCCTCAATTCATTTTGTTCTGTGATTTTAGTACAAGCTCAGGGAACGGTGGAATCTCTCTACTTCTTTTGGTTTTTCTTGTCTTCCATCCAAGTTTCAATTACAGTAGCAGCGGGTTTGAAAGACATAATACAACTCACATCAGTGATTTTTTATTTATGGCATTATGAGTTAAAGGATGCATTTGACGTAAGATCAGACAGCTGCTACCAAGTTCTTTTATCTGTCATTTTGTAACAGTGTGTTTTTCAATATTTTAGACAGAGCTGTCCTGTGAGGCAAAAATTAAATTCTCTGGGAAGAGTGTTAATATACTGGAATAAATATGGACGGTCAGAAAATGTGGAAATACAATTAATGTCACCAAGTGGTTACAAGGAAAGGAGGTGGAAGAGGATTTCATTCAGGTAATATATCACTATATATATAATAGGTTAACCTCAGGATAAGGAAATAAACTAGTTTCCCAGGTGACCTGGATCTATTTCTGGCTCTGCAATAGATCTGAGTTCTGATGAAGGGTGAACCATTTTGTATATAAATAGACATTTAAAATATATTGTTTCTGGCCAGCAGTCAGACAACAATCAAAACCAGACCAGTACCACAGTCAAAACCAGTTAGGCACTTGCTTTTCTTCCAAAACATCTTTGTCTCAAATGCTCAGAATATTTTAGATACAGATTCTCATTTCTACATGCCTTTATAACAGCCAGTGCAGCAGGATCTCAGCTTTAACCTACAGGTAAGACGTAAATAACAGCAATACAGTACCATCGCCATATGGACAGTATAAACTTTTGGTCAAATATATCTGGTACTCTTTCAACCATTATTTTCTCTTTTGTCTTCTTTCTTCTGTTTCCTTTCCTGGCTTGGTGCAGCTCCCAGTGTTTCATTCATCACTCTTTGGAGCAAAAGGACTCTGCGCTCTTGTTTTTGGTAATCCCAGGAGAAACATGGAGGAGGGAAAAGGCAATCATCCAAATTACTGATATGTCGTCTTCTTTACCATCTCACATTTTGCCTTGCTCGTGACTTGGACTTAGCTATGCTATTTGCACAGCAATTTCACATTGCTGTAAAAATATTATATTGGAAAGGAATATGCTAAAGGAACTTAAATATCAACAGATTAATATCCTTACAAACATCCTTTTCAGCGTAAAAATGTTCTCAGTGCTTTTTTCCCCAAACACAATATATTCCATTGTGATTCTGTTTTTATCACAAAACTGCAAATAAGCTTTTATTTCAATTCTCTACTAACTTTACCTGAATTCATTCTGTGTGAAATGTTACTTGCTTTATCTTACACCGTGGTAAGATTAATCCAAGAAATATGGAGAAAATCATCAATAGAAAGTAATTAAGGCTGTTTAAGTTAGCTTTGATGCTTATGTCTGTCATCTAGAAATGAAAAAGAATTACTAGGAGTTATCTTTATATCTCTAATTAGTTGGTTACTGTAGTTCTACCATCTCTGACATCAATCTTTGCTCTTTTGACTCTGCACATGAAGTTCATTGATACCACTGTATAACTTAAATGTAAAAAAAATCACACTGCATTTTTACGCTGTAGCTGGATACAGACACATAAAATTCCGCAAATACAATTTCCATTAGGATATCACATCTATAAGCTTTAAATAAATTGATCTTCAACAAAGTCTTTATTATTGGATGTGCTTTTGAATTCATCTGCCAGAGAACTTTGCAAAGGGATAATGGTGGAGAAAGACAAGTAAGAGGAAAAGAAAAAAATCTCCTTTGACATTTAAAGTAGCATTAGATATGTTTAGTGTATGTGTATATATATATACATGCTTATTTTGATACTCACTAACTAAAAGAATAAAGATTAGCTTCTAATCTGATTCCAGACACAGCTCTATTGAAAAACAGCTACCGTAAGAACATACACAAATGCTATAATTTGTATTAGTCAGGATGTGTAGTGATGCAGAGCACATGTCTTAAATTAGAAGCTGCCTTTTTATCAGCATGTCAGCTAAAGACCAGATCCTAATCTTAGCCATGTGCCACTCTGCACGGCACATGCATGCGCATCTGAGATGAGAGCGCTGCCCCAGGATTCCGCACGGAAAAGGGGCTGTTCATCTTGCTGCGCTTCACGAAGCTCCTCGGGGGGAAAAAAGGGGAAAAAAAGAATTAGGTGAAAAGTCAGCACTGTACAGAGATGTGTTTGACTCCAAGTTGTTTTAGAATGGTCCATTTCAAGCAGTTAATTTGTCAGTGTTTTCCTCGAAGTGAAAGGACAACACAGTATGAACACACAAAGAGTAACTTAATCACTGCAGCTCTTGTCACCCTCCTTGCATAACAGCTTTATGTAAGCATTTGATTTGCATCAGTGTACAGCCCTGATTGCTGAGAAAGCAGTTTGCAATTGAATCAGATTCATACACAACACTGTTTTTCTCTTATTTTCTTGCAGTAGTTGGTAGCTGGAATGATACAGATTTTTTCTTCACACTAACAAGCACCAAGGCCACTGAGAATAATACGATTTTTGTCTCTGGATGTATTAAAAGTCCGTTCAAGACTGAGAAAGATACTGTTCATATTTCTTATACTCCAGGCTCAATATGAAAAAGACAAAAAAATGTCTCTAGGTCAGGAAGCACAGAAATATTGATTTCTTCAAAAAGAAGGATGATACTACTGTACAATACACTTTTAGCTCACAGTGACCGAACCATTTGCTATCTGGAAGTATTTTCTTGGTACTGATGATATCTACCACCTCTGAGCTTAGCACATTATGTTTTTATTCAGGAAAAAAGCTAAAGATGACATTTCCAGCCCTAAATCGCTGAAAACCACAATTGAGACCAGGGACATTTACAAGAGGTGATGTGTGCTACAAAGAGCCCTCAGTATAGCAAGAGAAGACAAAAGAGACAAGAGGCAAGGGGAACAATAGGTTACCCGTTCTGTTGTCCACATAAAACAATGAGTATTACAGTTTTATCAAAGAGGGCTCAACTGAGAAGCATCAGGAAGCCCAGGATTCTGTATATGGGGACCTGTGGATGACTGACGCCTGCTGGACACTTCCACCAGAAAGATGTGCAGGAGGTAGGTGAAGAACCTGGACTGCTTTTACAAAAAGGTCTTCTGTGAGTTTTATAAGTGGCAATTCTTTTATGAATGATATCGTCAGGAAAAGTAAACATTAGAGAGAGAGTTACCATAAACCTGGCAGAGTTTGCTAGTCCTGTGCTTGAACCACCAGCTCACCAGTCATTTTGTGCCAAAACATTTGGTTTGATTAAAGAGACTGGGTATTGTAAGGAAAGCTAAGGAACATCAAGTATTTTTCTGTACAGAAATGGATTACCTATTCTTCAGCTCTTTATTTCAAGAATAATGCACTGAACAAATGCAGTAAAGCTATTTTTGAGAAGATACAATCTGAAAGTAGGCCAGTAAGCCACAGTTTCTCGAATTGGCCCTTTTTCAAGTTTGTGAATTCAGGACTCCCTACTCACATATGACAGATGTTTGAATTCAGGTGAAAGCAGCATAGTGAGGTCTTGGGGTTTTATCTTTCCTGTCCCAGTGAACCCAGAATTTTCAAGTACTGTCACTGAAATAACTGAGAATTTATTTCTGAAGATACATTCACCCCTCTGGAAGAACAGAACATTTGAGATACACTTTGGCAATTAAAGCATGTGAAAAAATGTCAAAATAAATGGCGTATTTGAGCTGATGAAAAAAATTGTAGTAGTAAAATAAATGAGGTCTTTATTAACACAAACAAACCAAACACATTACATCAGCTGCTTCTGAGTTGCTTATGGATTTCTGTAGCCAGGAAAGTTCATGACATTTGTATCTCTATTAGTCATTGTATCTTATTTGAACTTACTAAAAGACTGCTATGATATTTCTTTCCCCCTTCTTTTTAAATCATTTAGGTTTCTTTTCAAATTGTACTACTAACGATGCAATTTTTTATAGTGTTTTTTAATTACATTAAACATTTGGAGGTATTACCAGCTTTCTACAGAACACACAATGGAAAAGAAGGAACGCTTCTGTTACAGCACTATTCTGTAGCACCACTGCCAACACCTGAGAGCATTTTCTTTACTCAGCTGCGTGGTATCGTAGGGAAGATCACCCCTTGCTTTACAGCTTGACTGATGGAAGCGGACAGTTAAGATGCAATGCACAAAACATGGTTGCTTCAAAGCGCTTGCGTGGGGAGGGCAATGTCCACTTAGCTGCCTTAAAAAGACATTAACAGTGCAATTTCAGGCTCACAAGGGTTGAGGAAATACAATGAGACACCTTAATTCAGTGGGATGAGGCATTACTTTACCAAATTTAAGCACATATCCACCTTTATTTTCCACCAAGTGCTGAGGTGCGTGATATCCATTTCTCCTCCTCTCACAGTATTATCTACTTTCCTCCCCAATTACCAGTCTGCCTCTCCCTTCTCAGCAAGTGCCAGCTTTCTAAACCAGCCTTTCTTTACAGCACCAACAACATCTAGTCTCAATTTCTTTATCTCATGTTCTTCACATGCCAGCAGCATCCATTTGCATGGGTTACAGGGCAAAGAAGAAAGAACAAGAGTAAGTTCAATGGCTCCACATACCTTAGTTTTGAAGGCCAGCAGGGCTCAGCAAATAAAGTAGACAATTTTACCTCATTTATAGCACTGTCAAGTATGGATGGATTTTTAAACAGAAAGCAAAATGAACATCTCTCACAGAAACAGCTAAACCATCTGAAAGACAAGAAGTAAACCCTCAGACTGTGGCAGACACCCAGGATAAGAAAATTCAGTTTGCCTGGATAATTCCAAGTGCTGAATACTGCATTTTGTAACGTGAAGCACTTGGCTGTCTGGAAAATGAGTGTTGGTTACACTAGGAAAATCACTTCTATATATTACTATTACACACTAACCCACTCTTTTTATTTTCTCTGCAATCCTTGTCCTTCCCTTAAGTTTTCTAATTTAATTGTACACTCATGTTGCCCCATATAGTGATTCTGCAGCTTATTTCAATTAAAGGTTGGCGTTTTTTTCTTGTCTCCCTACTTGTGTCTCTTAGTTCCTAAACTCTATAGACATTAAATTGATCTTTGGAACACATTTTACTATAACGGATTTGAAGGACAGGACAGATATAAAGGCAATACATTGCCCTCAAATACATCATTACAGAAAGGCAATTGAAGAGGTTTTAGTAATACAATAAAAACTATGAGAGGGGACAAGGACACCATAAGAGAGTCTTATCAACAATGGGTTTTTGTCATCTGACTCAAATACCTTTTCTTTTCTTGGCTACAAGTGATCTTTAGAAATGTGTGTTGAAAATAGCAAGCATTTCTATTTAATTTTCTTTCTATTTAATTTTTTTAAAATTCTATATTCTTTTAAAGTTCTTATTGCAAAACCTAACTTTCAAGGCCCAGTAGTACCAAATTCAATATTCTCTTTCAGAAAAAAAATAAAAAAACAAACCTGATTTTGCTTTAAGCTTAAATTGAAATCTGAGTTCCAGTCTTAGCTTAGAGCCGTAAGTTATAATTCTAAGCCTATCCCTTAGGCTTCTGTATAACTCCTCCTAAACCTGCACATCAGTTCATTCAAGAGGCATTCCTCATCTCTCTCAAAATCAAGATCCATAATCATGGACTCTGCCCTCTCCCGCAAACTCATAACCCAGATGTGAGAGAAATGTGATCTATATCTCAGCTCAAAGCATTTTTGTTCACTTTTCTTGTGAGATGGAGTAGTGTTTTCTTTGTCAGAAGTGAGGGCTTACACCCTCTCAGCTATGGATCAAGATCCATAGAAAGCCCCAGCACCAAGTACTTCTGACATCCAACCACCCCGACTCTGCCTCCTGACAGCCCCTCCAGGCCTGAGGAACTCCAGCAGTCTCGCACACTACCCCAAAAGAGAGCTCTGGGACTTGAACCAGAGTGTGTGACAGGACACATCCAGCCACACCGTCTTCAGACAGGTCTTTGGAGGACAGCAGAAACCAGCAGACACTGGAAACTCTCCCCTCTCTTGGCTAACTTCGCACAACTCTGTGGAAAAACCTCTACCAGATCATGAAGACTGGGACTAGCAGAGGAAGATTTTTGACCTTCATTACACATGTTAAGGAGCATGTGTTCCAGAGAATCTCTTCAGATGCTAATCCTCCAAATGAGAAAGAGAACAGCAGGCGTTGAGCCTGAAGGCACTGATAGCATAAGTAGTGTGCCCTCCAAAACATTAATTCAGGAATGAGCACTCCACCAGATGTATTCCTTTAGGCTTAAAGTCACCTTTCAATGACTGCTTTATTGAAGTTTCTCCTGAAACAGCAGTTGCATCATGGTGCTGCAGCAAGCCCCCAAAAGCTCCCAGAAATAGCAGTCATGAGAAATAAGAGAAGGAAACTGGTCATAAAAGCAGCTGATGCAGTGAGTACTAAGACACACACAGAGGATATACAGGGTAAAGGAAAGCGTGGTTTGAGTTTGTATTTGCTTTCAGTATCAGACACAGAGTAGGTAACCTCCACCTTCAATTCCAAATGCCTTTTTCTGTGCCTTCTCCACAAAGCAAAGCAAATCCCTGCAGAGTTAACACAAGCAACTTTCAGAAGAGCTTTGTTCCACATAAAGCATGCTGATGGCACTGTGAACACAGCCGGTTCCCGTGAAGGGACTGAAAGGAGAACCGGCTGTGCAAAACTCAGATTTTGAGACATTATGCAAAAATATTTTAACCACCTTGCAGTCTTTCTCTGTAAGTGTCTCATTTCTATTTATTGTGAAGTTAGCACAGGTTGCTTATGACAGGAACACATTTGCATTGATTAGAAACTAAGGCAATCAAATCAAGAACCAGTATTGGCAAAATCCACCAAGCTGTGGAGAATAAAGGTTGTATTTATGACTTGTTTTTTAAAAAATAGCCAAAATAGGATTTTCAAACATTTTACAGAACTTCAGAGGGTCTCAGCAAATACACAGCCAAGCTCTATCTCTTTCCTGTATGTATTCCTATAAAAGTTGACAAGCAAAGTGTAAGAGGGGTAACCTAAGACCAGCAAAGTAAAATGTATAATTGTCCTACATAATACACAGGGTTACTCACAGACCCAGGACTCAGTCTCACCTCTCCAGGTTCATAAGATGCTGATCCACCGTATACTACAATACATTGTACTGAAACCCAGGCAACACATCTGTTTGAAAAAACAGTGCAAGGAGAAGGTCTTCCTCCTCTGCCCCCTGCCAGTCCACCACCCATGAAACAAGAAATGACCTGCATTGTGTCTGAAAGGAAAGGAAACCTTTAGGTTTGTTTTGGTTTTCTTTTTTTTTTCCCCCAGGCTGTATTTGCCATACTTCAGCTGTCAGTAGGTATGCAAAGCTGATCTTAATGAAGTGCACAGTATCTCTCCTCAGAAAACTCTCCCCTCTTCAAAACTGGGAATGGATTCACTGTGAAGAGCTTGGGTCCATCTTTTTGATGGCTGCCTCCTAAGCCCCATAAAAGTCACCTCTGCTCCAGGTTGGGCCAGCTCTGGTTCTTCAGCCTCTCCCCACAGGGCAGATGCTCCAGCCCCTGACTATCGGTAGCTCTTTTTCTCAACTCATGCCAGTTTCCCAAATTTTTTTGGCATTGGCTCCATCTCATATAACTTGAGGATCTACATCTAAGTAATTTCTTGCGTCTCATTTGCTGAAATAAGTATATAGCCTCAAAGGACCTATCATACAGAGCTATTATGGCACTGGTTGAACTGATTTCTGACAGCGCTTATTTTCTGCCTTTAACTGGGGAGGGAAGTCAGACTAAATAACCACATTTCCTCAGTCAAGTTAGATTACAGAAAGATCAACCATGTCACCCTTTTTATTCCCTTTGAACTTATTTTTCAACAGATTTGTAAAAAGTAAAAGAAGGGGAAATCAGTAGTAGAAAGTGGGTCACCACTTACAATGTTTGTCTATGAGTAGATATTTGCTGAGATCGAAAAGAAAATGACCCCAGTCAGCAAGTTTTTTGTTCACAGATATTTTCCCTTTGTAGTCCTACTAGCTTCATCAGTTTGACTTTCACACAGCTCAGGAAGCTTCTTTTTTTAATAATAGTTTTCTGGGTTTGCTCTTAACATCACAAAAAGATCTGTTTGTACTAAGTTTACCTTTTTTCCTAATTTTTGTTTCAATAAAGATGCTGAAGTGTGTTGGTGCAGTATGATCTCCCAAAGCACCTCCTGATGCCAGTCAGAGAAGCAAAAGAGTTCCTCTCATTTGCACTGGTAGTGATTGCACATATTGGTACAGATGCTGATTAATCAGATTCAATAGAATGAACCAAAGCAAATATTTAATAGGGCAGGGTGAACAGTCAAAGCAAACAGTTTGTAAATAACTCACTGGATAAAAATTCAAATTCATCCAAGTAACTTCAGCAAACATGAACCACTAACACACTGCCCAAAACCCAGGAATGACTCCCAGAGGAAAAAAAAGCTGAATTAGCATGAATATTATTTGCTCAGCCTTACTCTTTACATTAAGTTCTATGAGGCAAAACTGTTAAACTTTGTACAGCTTGGGGATTGCACGAAAACACTACAAAAGTGTATTTACACCTCCAACCCAGAAAATCTTTCTTCCTTATTTCAGAGTCTCCACCTAATGGAGTATCACATTTTTCAATAATTTTTCAACCAATGACAATTATTATTCAAATGTTTTATACCACCGTTCTTCCTTTCCAGCATGTTTTTATATTGCATATTTTTATAGATATTGTTCATGAGATCATAGGTAAAGTTTTCCAAAACACATCAATCACTTGCAAATCTTAGTCCCTTTCTTTTAAGAAATGCTCTAAGTCAATTGCCCACTTAGCTCCAAAGTCAAAATGACAATGTTATATGAAGATTTCTTGATGTTTATGTCTTGAGTATACCCTTGCCTGGTTTGGTAAGGAATATAACTTCAACAAAGAGAGCAACCCTTCTTCACTGCATATTGTATCTTATAGTTGCAGGAAACCTGTCTTTGAACTCATGCACTTATACAAAGTAAGATTTAACGATATACAACACTTGCATGCAACTTAATTACATTGGAGCCTAGAATACTTTTTTGTTGTTCAGTGATAAAACTATAACTGAACACTTTGAACAAAACTCCTAAGTGGTTAAACCACATTATAAAGTAGCAACATTCGGCTAAAGAATCAAAACTATACAGATAAATGAATATATATGTATGTTGGAGCAGGCTGTGCATGTGAAGGAAGATGAGTCACTTCATTTTTTTATGTTGGCCTTGTGACAGATGAGCAATGTAATTATCTTCTTTTGCGTTGTGCTAGTTTTATCTCATTGGTATTAGATTTTTATTTTTTCCATCTTCTAATTTCTGCAGTGGGTGAAGTGCAAGACTCAGGGAAGCAAGGCACTGCTGTAACATAGTTTGCTCAGGTTTAATCTGAAGAATATTTCAATACTTTTAAATAAAAATAAAGCCAAAGTGGGGGAACTCCTGTTATAATGCACCTAAATAATGATTAATAAATATTCCTACTGAACAGTTTTAAATAGGACTATTTTACCTTCATTTAAAATAAGAAAAGAAAAACAAGAAAATCCTTTCAACCAGGCCAAAGGGCTTATTAAATCCAGACTATGCATAAAACGTATTTAAGAAGGTATATAAAGCTAGAAATAATTGTGGGCCTTTTGGTCCTCATGCCAAATAAAATAAAAAAGCAAATATTACTGTATTTACAGTGATGACTCTGTTAGTTGACTTACGAAATATGTGTGAGCACAGGGCAAATGGCAAAAGGCATGACAGGCTACTATTATTACCACCATGCAGACAAATGAAAAATACACAAAAAACTTGAGGTTGCAAATACATAGCAGAAAGCCTAGGTATACCCTTAAATAATGAAATATTAATAAATATCCCTTTTCTGTTATCACATAGATCCCAATTGGAATTAATATGACAACAAAAAGACTTCTTCCAGCATCAGGCTTTGACAAGATTCCTGTAAAGCCAGCTAAGTTGGTCAACTGTTAAGATAGAATTAGTTTTAAAATCACATGCACTGCTCTTTTGACTGAAGACCAAGCCCTTGAACAGATTTGTACATCACAAATAGATTCATGGGAATAAAAAAAAAGTACTCCTGGCAAAGTAGCATAGAAAGAGGAAGGCAGTCATATTTTGTACTAGTTCGGAATACAAGATTGCAACTATTAATATGAATGTCTACTATAGCAGACATGGACACTTAGATGTGTACACTGAGACAGCTGTGACACAGAATAGGCCTTTCAGCATCTCGGTGCAGGAGGTGCGAGTGGATTCACAGTGGCTGCTCTGCCAGAGCTCTTTAGGAACATGGGTACCTCTGCAGTGCCACAGGTGTCATCGCACAGCGTGGGTTGAGGGAGGCACACTCATCGGCAGCCAAAACCACCAGACCAAACCCAAGTTCCATTACTCATTTTGTAGCTTTGTGGCATTTCTGTCAACTCATACAAGCTCTAACAAAGAAAAAAGTATCTTTGGACCATCGACTCTGGAATCCTCTGTGTTGCAACAGATATTCTTACTAGCCCATAATACTGCTCCATAAGTCATATAGAGACATTTAGGAACATGAAAAATCAGAATTTTTTAACAAGATGACATGTCATTTTGATCTTAAAACTAAATCCTGAACTTTTGTAGTGAAAACTGATGCAGATTACCTTTTTATATAAAAGTGTTCCAGTAGTGCACAATTCCCCCAAGTAGCACATTTTGCACATACAGCAAATTTCTTACAGGGCTGTGAATAACGATCCACTGGCAGCACTATACAAGAGTAAAAGCCTCACACACAAAACCTATTAAAACTAAAACCACCAGGCTCTGTGTTCAAGGCACTCAAAAGCCGAAGTCAGAAGCATTACTAATGACAGGCACATGTAATAAGATCTGTGTGGTGAAGCAATGCATCGTTGCGGCCAGATTTAGAGCCAGATCATCACTTTAGAAATATCAATAGCTGGATAAGGTCCAAGCTACTTCCTCATCAAAGCAGTACGATTCCTGACTCCAGTGAAAATAATAACCTCAGTTTGTGGAGACAAAGTTCTGATCAATAATGAACCTTAACATGTCTACAGGATCTTCTGCCTTCTCAAATGTGAATTAGAACTGACACCTTCTTGGCATCCTGCCGGCACTGACTGCTCACTGAAAGTTGAGTGGCAAATGTAGGCTGGTGAAAGTTGAATAAAAATATATTTGAAGTATAGTTTACCAAAAAATCTATGATACAACTGTAAAATGTGGTGACGGGAAAAACTAGAGAAACATTTGATTATGTTTATTACATTTCTGATACGAAATATAGCCTGACATATTCATGGTTAGGGCCCTAAAAAATCACACATGACCTTAGTCCTTCAGACGAACTCCCCAGATTTTGGAGCCAAAGGGCAATCATCAATCTTTTCAAGTTTATTGTGGATTGCCATGTAGCCTGCTCACCAAACTTGGAACTGAAACCACCACCAATTTTGCTGATTAGCAAAACACCAAAGATGAGATATGGGCCACATATCAAACCTATGTGACTCAAAGTTGGAGATGCACAGCTCTGGACTGCACACATTGCTTTCTAACAGCCCAAATTTCTGAGGTTTTTTCTCTCAAAATAACCCAGTATTCACCAAGATGGTCCCTGGAAACCTCTGGGAAACAGAAATTAGATCCTCGACCCATTTAATCCCTTCTCCAGTAACATGAAGATTTGAGAAGCTAGGCACTCATGACCAGCAGGATAGGGTTCCTTCTGATTTTCAGTGTAATTCAGAGATTGACTTAAATGCTAAATTGCAGGCTTTGCTCTTCATTCTGCTTTTTTATTATAATAAATCTGGATGTGAATTATAGCTTTAGAATCACTACATTCTTAAAATCTATTTCAAAACATGTTCTGAAGGTCTCAATTCTATGGCTAACATTCACATGAGGAAAGAGGATAATTTCAAACAACTGGCTGTCCAGGTTTCCTCTGTGATCAAGTTCCACGCTAAATTCACAAGCAAGCCGACACAAATACAGAATTCCTCATGCTCTAGGAAATCTATTTTACCAGTAGTAGGTTAGGACTCAGTTCTCAAATAAACATGACCTGTACATTTTATGTAACTCCTGTATTCATTTAGTAAGTGTTAAAATAAATATTAAAAATCAAAATATTCACAGCCACTAGTGAATCTATCTCACTATCTCACACTTACATTTGAACATATATTCCTGCAGGACCGAGTGGAAGTTCGTCAAAGAGCTTGCCTAAACACCCACTGCTGTTTGCAGCATGACTGTATGTGAAACTTCTGACTGAAGCAGGCCCTCTAACTGCTTCAAAACATTTTTTCATCTGGACTTTCAGAGATGTCACTACCATTCCACTCACATGTCCTGCACTGCACGGTCTCATGGATAATGTTTCATACATATATGCACTATATATAAAGACTCCAGAGGCCAGAAAGACACATTTTATTCACAGCATTCCAAATCTTCCCTGGAGCACATATACATATCTTAAACTCTAGAAACCCTGACTTTGTAGTATTTCTGCAGAAATTAGGCTTGTCTAATGTTTTCACAACGAAGAGCTGAAAATCAGGCTTCTGAACTCATGTTTACATGCTGTAAAAAATGACCTGATTTTTAAAAGCACTGAGCCTCAGGTGACTTTGGTGGATTTAGGGGAGAGGTTTTCTAATAGAGCTGGAACAAATGCCTAATCTGCTCGCTTTGTGGTTGGTAGGAGTATTACTGTTGAGTTCAGTGGAGCTCAGCTGCTAACTTTTAGACTTCTGTTTTTGAAAAACAGGTAGTCATAGGAACGGAATATCAAAGAACACTCAACAAATCGGCCAGGTTTTCAGAACACCACAACTGAGACACACTCCCTATTTCTGAGTGTTTACTGTCACTGCTTGTTTGAAAGACTAACAGATGTATGGGAAATAGGATATGAGAAAGATGTCTTCTTGTTTCAAAATAATTTTAATCCTATCATATTCCCTATGTCCCCCTTGCCTGAGCCTTGAAATGAGAGATATGCCACCTGTTTAAAAGAAAAATAAAAAATATATATATATGTATAAAAACATACACGTGGTTGGGGCAGTGCTAGAAATAGGTAGAGTAAACACAGAATATACCTTTAAAATATTAAACACAGAAAAATATGAAGCAATGAAACACCTGTCCTTTCAGTACTCTGTTCTTCAATACTTGGGGAAATGGTTAACTATTATAATTACATTTATAAATTTTCCTTGTAGCATCACATTTTTGTGATCATCAAAGCTAAAAAAGTTTATAATTTAAAGCAATAGACTGAAGGAGTCCAGTAAGCTCAATTCTTCATATTTCTCTTTAATTTTCATTTCATTTATTGGTTATTAGCAGAATTTTCTCAAACATGTTTCTCTTGTAGGTATATTTTCTTTTAATGATTGAATCTCTTCATGTTGCAGCTGATGCACTTTTCATTGTTTTAGTTATAATTACCAAATTCAGAATGAAAATGACAACCACTTGATTATGTAATTGTCTTGGAGACAGCACGATAATGAAAGCCCTCAGAAAAGCAGCCCAGGGGCCCTGGCTGTGCAGAAAGGTAAAGAAAATATAATATTGGCGTCTCAGAAAAGGACTAAAAACATTGTAGGG
>NW_010170486.1:0-2546 GCF_000695765.1 Mesitornis unicolor | reverse complement strand
AGAAATCATACATGCATCCCTGAACAGATGCCCTTAAGAACTGTATACCTTAATCAACATAAAATATCATGTTTACATAACAGAGAATGTGCAGCAAGTCATGTCACCATCAATTGGCTATTCAGAAGTTATAAGGGACTGAAGCTATACATGACATTACAAGAAACAGTGCTGAAGTTCAAAACAAAATGTATGACAAAGATAAAGAAGAAAGTAAAAAATTCAGGTGGGATTAATCTGCAAATAAAACAGTTAAACGCTTACCATCCAATATATAAAAAAATAATAAGAGCTGAAGATGTTCTTGTTAAAGGAGTAATCTAAAAAGCTATCTTTAGTGTTGCGATAAATCTTCAAGCAGTGGTTCTGAGAGTGTGCAGATGTCATGTTAAAAGTCAGTATGAACTTCTTTAGACACAGATCTCCAGGCTATTACACTTTCTTAAACTTCGGAAATATCTGCAGCTGGACACAGCAAAACCAAAACCAGCTGGACTCTCTATACAGCAAAAGAGCAAACCTAAAGAACTTTCACATTTATGACTTGCATGAAAAATCCTTCAGTTAAATCCGAGAGAAGCAGGAACATTTATCCTGCTAAAAAGCCTTAACACCTTCACTCTGGCTTTGTGAGGTGATGACACAGGAGAGGATTAGGCTACAATCCAATGTTGGGACTGGTTAACAACCACACAATTACTGCTGCTACCCAGAGACAGGAAAGATGACTGCGTGCACACTGGAAAGGTCCCACCAGCTGCAAGGGGTGATACAAGCCCTCAGAAGTGCTCTGAATCTATGTGGAGAATGGTCCCTCTGTACATTAAATGCACCGCCTCTGAATTAACAGCACCAGAGTTATTATGCTATTTCTCCTGAATGCCATCACCACACAGAAAATACCATTACATTTGAAGTTAACAGGACACATAAACAATTACTTTCTTTTTTATGCTAGAAGCCTCAAACTGCCATACAAGAAATCAGCTTCCTTCTGTTCCCAGCAGTTAATATTCATTTCACATGTGTTTTGGCACTTGGCATTAGATAATTATTGGCTACACTCTTTGCCATGAGGTACTTTCCTTTTTTAATTAAGAAATCATTTGAATTGTGGACAGTTAAATTTTCTACTGCTAAAGACTGCAAGCAATTAGTATGTAAATTACAAGTTGACACTGACAGCTCATAGGGACAAGATAATGCTTACACACTGAAGGCTACCAGTGCTTAATGTGAAAGCAATAGAAAATAATGATTTTTAGAAGTTTCAAAGCATTTAACCTAAAGTGGATCGGAACATATAACTGCTTGCTTTCTTCTATCAGTGTGAACTAAGGCACAGGCTCAGTGAAAATCAGAAGATGCAAATTTCTTCGGAAGTCTTTCACTTCCCTTCTTTACAGTTCTTACCTTCACTAAACTTGGACTCACACCTCTGTGATGCTCAGTCTGTGTGGCACCCATGAGAAAAGAGGTTCTGGAAATGAGATATGAAAGAGTCAAACCACTCCTTGAGACTGTGAGATCTTTTAACAGTTCCAGAGGTGTTATCCAGCGCTTGAATAAATTAGGACACAGCATCCTGCTAATCAGCTCCTGCTTCTGCCTTCCAAGTTCCCCCAGCACACTTTTTGTGACTATAAAGCACAAGCAGATATCTTTCTACCTGATCTTGGTCCTTTCAGCTACTTCTTGTTTCCCTGATTTATGAACTTGTCACCTCAGGGCAATACTTTATACACAGAAGTCCATGAAACTGCTTGGCAGAAACGGATCTGGGGGTACTGGTCAACAGCTGACTGGATATGAGCCAGCAGTGTGTCCAGCTGGCCCAAAAAACCAACAGCATCCTGGCCAGCATCAGGAACAGTGTGGCCAGCAGTAGGGAAGTGATTGTTCCCCTGTACTTGGCACTGGTGAGGCCAGACCTCAAATACTGTGTTCAGTTTTGGGCCTCTCCCTATGAGAAGGACACTGAGTTGCTGGAGCATGGCCAAAGAAGGGCAACAAAGCTGGTGAAGGATCTGGAGCACAAGTCTTATGAGGAGCAGCTGAGGGAACTTGGGTTGTTTAGCATTAGAGGAGTCTGAGGGGCGATCTTATTGCTCTCTACAACTACCTGAAAGGAGGCTGTAGCGAGGTGGGGTTGGTCTCTTCTCCCTGGTAGCTAGTGATAGGACGAGAGGAAATGGCCTCAAGTTGCTCCAGGGGAGATTTAGATAGGATATTAGGAAAAATTTCTTCACTGAAAGGGTTATCAGGCATTGGAATGGGCTGCCTGGGGAAGTGGTTGAGCCACCACCTCTGGAAGTATTTAAAAGACAGGTAGATGAGGTACTTAGGGACATGGTTTAGTAGTAGACAGGTTATGGTTGGACTCAATGATCTTGGAGGTTTTTTCCAACCGAATGATTCTATGATTCTACAAAATTTCTCTAGAATCTACAAAATACATGAAAACAGATTAATAACAAAGAGGTTAAATTTACACAGAACTGCCTTTGTTATTTTAAGACACCAGCGAGGAAAGAAATGCTGCAAAT
>NW_010170485.1:0-17763 GCF_000695765.1 Mesitornis unicolor | reverse complement strand
GGGCAGGGGCAGCGGGGCCATGGTGTGGGTTTGGAGGTGTCTTGGAAGTGAGTGCGTGGCCTGGTTGGGAGAGCCCTGCCACTTAGTTCTTACCGATGGGGTGAAAAATACAGGTGCACATGGTGTCTGGGGTTGTACAAGTAACCCGGGGTTAAGCGTGGGGTCAGCCAGGGTTTGCATTCCTTCTGGGTGAAATGTGGAGTTTTATTTCATTTCATATGCTACCACCCCATCCAAATGTTACACTTGGCACATCTGCCCTGCAGCAGCTGCTGCGTGGGGTTTCAGAGAAACAAAAAAGAAATTTTTTAACGCCTACACATCACGTTGCAACATTTGGTATTGTGGGTAGGAAGTTTCAGAAATCCAAAAGCATTAAAAAACCCCAAAAATAGAATTGGTGCACAATTTACACTGTGTTGGAAAACCTAACCATTTGATTATTTCACTCTTCCCAGAAAGAACCTTACAGAAGACTCTTCTTTTCATTGTTTTTGGGTTTTGGGTTTTTGTAGTAGAACGTGTACCACTGTCACGATGCCTGAGGTAAACACAGATCACCTGGATGAGCAGCAGGTGCAGCTCTTGGCGGAGATGTGCATTCTGATCGATGAAAACGATAATAAGATCGGAGCGGATACCAAGAAAAACTGTCACTTGAATGAAAACATTGATAAAGGTACAGTTTGCTTAATTTCTGACTGAACCATTAAGTTGACTGAATATTTTCAGAAATACAGGCATGATTAAATTAAAGCTTTAATCTCAGATTGATGTTGATCAAACCAGAGCAAGTACTTCCCCACACCCCTCTCCTCCTCCAGCATACAATACCTAATTTTAAAAATACTGCAATATGAAGGAACGTGCAATCGAAGGCAGCAGCAAAGCAGAGAAATTTGTGATTGCAGATATAAGCTGTATGTCTTGATAAATATCTTTAATCACATTTTTATGATAAAATACTGTTCTTTTCCTATTATAAATATCTGATTCCATGTAGCTTTCTCTAAAGAACACCACTTGCTTCACTGCTGAGTTCTTTTCAAGTAGAAGAGACTTTAATTTTTAAGTAGTTCACAGAAAGTTCAACTTCAAATACTGCTAATAGGAAAGGGGTTTGTTGTTGTCATTCTAATTGGTTGTGAGTTTGATTTGAGGTTGGTCAGACTTGTGAATCTCTCACAGTAGTTCATGACCTCCTTTTCTGTACTCAGGGGAAGCATCGTCCCGAACAGTGAGGAATAACAAACTCAAAAGTTACAGAAAACACTAACTTTACTGTTTTTGAGGAAGTTTGTACTTTTGCAATTCCTGAAGCTTCTTGAAATTCCATGCAATTTTTAGGGCTTTTTGAGTTCTTTCTTTGTGATAGTAAATCAGCCCTCCTTAGAAACGTGCTCAAATGTGCATCTTCAGAACAGTGAATTGACCGAGTTTAGTAAAACTTCTGTTACCTTGTTGCTCTTAGTATTTTTCTAATTTCATAATGTTTTGCGTAAGCTGACAGAGAAACCTAAATAATAACTCAGAGTGCTTTTTGTCAAATCCTTGCTTTTTAATGTGTATGAATTTTAAATTTAGACTACCCAAAAATGAGGGCATTCTATGCCTTTGAACTCTGTCTTCAGATGTTTTTTCTTCTCCTCCTATATAGCTCTGTGGTTTTTTGTTTGTTTGTTTCTAGGTTTACTGCACCGAGCTTTCAGTGTTTTCTTATTTAATACTGAAAATAAACTGTTACTGCAGCAGAGATCAAATGCAAAAATTACATTTCCAGGTTAGTACTGAAATACGTTGTATTGATTAAAATGTTTTATTTAAACCATTATTTTTAAAATATGCCAGTCTAATTTTGCAGTGTAATTCATTGCAAGTTTTTAGAATTTACTTTTTTGGAAAGGAGACACTTTTAAGAGTTTGAGATATGCTTGTGGATGAAGTAAGATAATGGCAACACTGGCTTATTGTTACACGTACTTGTGGGAAACGATTGCTCCTTGACATGTTTGATCCTGTTTATGCAAGTGCAGCGTGCATTGTTTACTTTCTCTGTTGCAAGACCTATTTAGTGAAGTTGAAGCAATTGCCCTGGTAGCTGTGGAAAGTGCTCTCATGCCTCTGGTAAAGACCCAGAGTTTATGTGTAGTGAAGCCCTGCTGCTTGGGAGCAGTTGCGCAGGGTTACACACAAGCACAAACTGCTTATTTACTTCTGCTTACCATCCGCTGGTCTTGAAGCTCTGGGAATATTTTCAGTATTCTGTTACATATAAACTCCCAAAAGTAATTAGTAATGGCAGGATAAACAAGGTCTCCATAAACTGACTCTGTAAGTAGGTGCTATCTTGGGTATGAGAGTGGACATCTTCATGTGTATCAAACACTGACCTGCAAAGTTGTACTTAACAGAGGCAAATCCTGGTGCAAAATATGTAAAGAAAATATCTTCCTTCCTCTCTGACCCTTCTCTGTAAGAGAAACAAAGCTGGGGTGCTTTAAATAACTGTCCTAGGTCTCTGGGGTTTGTTTGTTTCCCCAGTATTTTATACACGTCAAAAATGTACTGATACAAACTTGTTGCAGATTGTTTTACCAACACTTGTTGCAGTCATCCTCTGAGCCATCCACTAGAACTGGAAGAAAATAACGCCATTGGTGTTCGGAGAGCAGCACAGAGACGACTGAAAGCAGAGTTAGGAATTCCCATGGAGCAGGTAAAGGAAGGAGAGAGAAACAGGAATTCTTGCCAGTGTTTGCCAGTTTACAGACTAGCTGCATCTGGCAGACAGGGTTGGCCTGAAACCTAAAAATGAATTTAATTTTGCAGCCATAGAGAACTTTGTGAATTTAAGACTTCATCTATATTCTGTAGTCTCAAAAGCTGATGTCACTAAATGGTATTGTAGAATATTCGTCTGCTCAAACTAAACACGAGCCAAAGAGTAAATCACACAGCAGTGAAGAGTTGCTTTACTATGGGTGCCTACATGTTTTCCTGCTGGACGGGCTGTCTCGCTGGCCCAGGGGTGGGCAATGTTCCGTCCTTCCTCCAGACCCATGGCGGAGTGCCTGTGTGTTCTGGAGGGCATTGCTGAGAGCTGCTGCCAGTGTCCATGTGCCAAGTCTCTGCAATCCCAAGTTTCCTGTGGAAGTAGGGTAGCCTGGGCACTCGGTGTTTCTTCCAGAACACTCATCACCCACTTCCAGTACCTCCCTTTCTGATGAAGAGCAGGGTGAAGCTGGCTGAGTTATGCTCGTGATCGAAATCTCTTTCCATGTTTTGTAACTAGCGATGTTTGTGTCATGGGACATGGGAGCAGCAATGTGCTGCTGGGAAACGCGATGGTTAGGTTGTTCCTGGAATTCATTACCCGCTGTGTGACTTACACAGATCCTGGTAGGTCAGGGTGATGAGTGGTCTGTCAGCAAGCAGCTCTGACCTTGGCTTTAAGTAGCTGTCAGGTCTTCTTCTTGGGAGGTGAGGGGTAGGTGCAGGTGTTGGTGTTCGTCAGCGCGTCAGTAAGAGTGTGTTAAAACTATAGTAAATGTTATTTAAAACTTACTGTATAGAAGAAACCCACTCAAAATATTATAGTGAGTCTGACGAGAGAAATGCTGTGCAATTCATGTTATCAAAATGCAATAAAAATTATTTTTCATAGTAATTATGAAGAATTACATTGCAGTTGTACACCTGGGGAAAAATAGTTTTTAAGGAAGAGGGTAATAGCTGATAATTCTACTGTAATGCTTGGCAGTGCAAGCGTTCTGGTTTGGCAGCGGTTCTGACTGGTGTTTTGGTTGTAGGTAACTCCGGAAGAAATCTCCTATCTGACACGAATTCACTACAAGGCCAAGTCTGATGGGATCTGGGGTGAACACGAGATAGACTATATCCTCTTTGTACAGAAGGACGTCATGTTGAATCCCGACCCTAACGAGATCCAGAGCTACTGCTACGTGACACAGAAAGAACTGAAACAGCTCTTGGACAAAGCTTCCAAGAATGAAGTTAAGATTACTCCATGGTTTAAACTGATAGCAGAGACCTTTCTTTTTAAGTGGTGGGATAACTTACCTAACTTGAACAAATTCGTTGATCATGAAAAAATACACAGAATGTAAATAGCTGGAGTAAAAGCTGCCGAAGGCCAGCAGTGATGCGCTCTCATAAACACTGTGGTAACTTGTGACTCTTGAGTGCAGAAAATTGATCGACCTGGAGCATGTTTAGTAACTTTATACAGATGGTCATAACCAATGTTTTTTCTTCTCTCTTCACCTCCTCTTCCCCCCAGCTCTGTTCTTTTTGGGTGAGTTAAGCTTGATCTCATGTAAAATGGGTAATGGTAACATAAGAAACCCTTGGGGTCATTTTTGCCCATTCTCTGCTGTGATACAAAAGGTCCTCAGCCTGCGTGGGCCCAGTTCCTTGCGTAAGGACACGTGCTGGGCAGGCAGTGTGGGTGCCTCCTGTCCAGCTCATCTGGGCTGGTAATTCCCAACTGCATGTGACCACACATCTGAAATAGTGATTATAAATGAATCTGAGTTCTGCACTGATGTCAAGAAGACCACATGCCTGAAGAAAAAAACAACCAATTCAAAATAATCAGAATTATTTTAATTGTAGAAAGCAAATCTATTCAGTTACTGTACTGTATAATTAACCAAAACCATAAAAGCTTAAGTAATGGGATTGCCTATGTGGACTGAGTTTCACTTTGGAGTGCTGCAGTGTATTTGTCATAGCTTTAGATAATAAACATTGGGACGTTGTTTGGCTTTTTTTTCCCCACCACCCTCTTCTGGATTGTTGATGACCAAGTACTGGACATCTCTAAATAAAAAATAATGGTTAATTATACCAAATGTAAATGGTACCTATCTAATATAGGAAGTAGTCTGGCTTTGGAGACAGGTGCATTAATGGTTCCTCTCCGTCTTCTGCAAAAAACAAAGGCACCTTGGTACAATCTTGTTTTTCCCTGCAGTATCTACTGTAATAGTCATTCCTGGAAAACTCAAACCCCAACTCCAAAATTGAAGGCTGACAATTTATGGGCTTACACCAACTTTTAATTTCAGTTAATCAGAAATTCTGCCAGAGTGCAGGTGCCAGTCCTTTTTGATCTTGCAGTCAGTTGCTAGTAACAAGAGTCAAATGGAAGACTTTTCAGTATGGCAAATAATAATCAAGGGTATCTCAATTTGAGTTAAAAGTACTTCCCCCTACCCCCTCCAAACAACGCTTCATTGTGATTTCTTCCGTTAGCAGCCTACTCCATCTGGATTTCTTAAGTTAATGTCTCCCAGAGGTGTCTTGATGAAACAGGATGTTTTTCACACCACTTCTCCTTGCGTGTAAACCATTGCTGTAACTAGGCTGTGTCTGGTTGCAAGGGAAAACCAGATTTTCCCAAGGGTTAACAAGTTAGCAGCACTGAAGCTCCTATGTGCCAGCATCTCTAGTGGTTCAACTCCTAAAGGTTTTAGAGTCACATTCGTTGTATGTTGACCTGAATTGAAGCATTATCATGAAGCAAATAACAGTGGGTGAGAGAACAGTGGTGCAATGTAACAGCTCTCCTGAATTCAGTGCAATTAGCCACGTTACCCGAGTAATGCATTAGAGTACTTTTCAAATACTTAAAATACTTTTTAAATGAAAGATTATCTTGAAGACAAGATCATTATTAAAATAGCTAACCTAAAACCTTGGACTGCTGTTTTCTTTCCAGATGTTGAGCCACACAGAGAACAATCTCTGACATTACTACACTATAAACAGCAACGTGCCAGTTAAACATCACTAGATCAGTACGAGGGGGGGTCACAGCGCATAGATTTATTTTAAAAAGTTCTACTTTCCCAGTTCAAATCTCCAGCTTGGAGCAAAAGCTGACAAAGCACATCCTGAAGTAGAAAGCACATGCATAAGGAAGCCGAAAGCAAAGTTTTGCTAAAAAGTTCTTAAAAATCCCTTTTAAGTTTTAACATTGAGGTTTTTCTTGACATTGAACTTCTTTGCAGCATTACAAGATGCTTTTAATACTGAATTTATTACATGAAGTCGATGAGGGAAGCAATACGGATTTACACATAATGCTTCAATGTGCTGAAGTTGCCATCTAAACACTCTTCTGTTGTATTTAAAATAGTTTTAAAAATAATAATTTAAGAATTCTCTTTGGGTTTTTGTTTTTCGCATGGATACTTCACTGGATTACAGTTTAATCTTTAAAACTCTGCAATTTCAGTGTATTGTTCAGGCAATGCATTTATAATAATTTTACCAACCTCTAGGTAATTCCTACCTTGTTCTTGACCAACTAGGGACAAAAAGGGCCTGTTTCACATTTGACAATGTATTTTGCCTGTAAACTGGCAGGATTTCACCTGCCCCTTCAAAACTAGCTTGGTGCACGAACACTTAACTTTGCACGGTACCTGTGGGTCTCCAGTTACTTCCCCACCAATTTCAGCCTTAACCTGCAACATAAACTCACCACTTCCTGTACATCAAGGAATTAACTTGTACACAGAAAACCGAACCTTACTGATGCAGTACCTTACAAAGCTGTGCTTTTTTAATTCCAATGGCAACTTCATTAACAAATACTTCACTTTTCTAAATGTAACCTCATTTTAAATCTGGTTTTACATAGAACTTTAAATGCTTTACTGCTATGTGAATGTCAGTAGTAAGAAAACAGAAAGAAGTGGTATTTTTAATGTCTATTTAGAAATGGTTTCTGCCACTGGTATCAACACCTTGCTCATTTGTGTTACTTTCCCTCTCTGGGCTTCAAGTATCTGAACCATTAACACAAACCATGTACTTTTAAAACACTCTATGACTAAAAAGGAAGACAGGACTAGAAATTAGTTTTAATAAAATCAGTTTTAATTAGTTTTAATTCAGAAGACTGGTTATCTTCTCTGTGTTTTACCAGATTTTCTCTTTCCAGCCAGCAGATGTCTTGGCTTCAAGTTAAATATGTGTCTGTCTGCCTCTCCCTTCCTGCCCAGCCGATTCATTTTCTTTTGAGCTTTCTTTGCCATGGTCTTGACCTTCTTCACCATCTATTTAAAAACAAACAAGCATGTAGAGTAACTCCCTCAGTAACTCAGGTAACAAGCTTTACCTTTTAAAAACCACAAAGCTCAATGATTACAACAAGGACATTATTAAACACCCACCATACGCCACCACCTGCAACCCTGGAACAGTATCACTGCAAGTGACACCGATCCTCCTCAGCAAAACTCTTCTTTCTTTCAGTGCACTGACAATATGGTCGTGCTATCCCTGGAACCGCTGGCTTACTACAGGTGGAACTCCGTCATTTGTAGAACTCTGCCTCCATACTAGCATTTAAGAGGCAAAATTTTAAAATGTACTGTCTTAGTCTGTATTATTATGTCTTGTTTGTAAGAATGAAGTAGGTGGTTTTGAAGTATAGAGTTCAAATGAACTGCAGATGAAGCCGCAAAGAGCAGACAGACGACCTCTGGACAAACACAACCAGCCTAGTACGAAGTTTCCCAGAAGCTGGTTTAAGTACAATCACACTGGTTTAACTGCTATAAAGGTAAATAACTTCAACAAACCTTTTCATCACGAAGACCAGAAACATCCCGGGGTGTGCGAGAGGAGCTGCGACTGCGTGCCACAGATGTAGGGGTTTCAGACTCATCACGTTTACGTTTCCTTGTAGCACTACGGGACCTTCTCACATAATGTGCCTGAAATTCAAAACATCACTTTAATTATTAAAAGCATAAAGAATCAGCTCAGGCATGCTCCATTTCTAATTAGACCATCAGGAAAATCCAGAAAGTGGACTGCTCTGATACATTACTTTGGTTATTCCACAGTAACATAAACACCTTGTCAACTGTTGGTCACTGCCTTCCTGTCCTACAGTAATATTCCAAATTTTGTGCATATTAGCAGAATCTTTTCACAATTATTAACTTCAGTTTTCTGATTTTTATCTGAGTAGATTCATAAGTAATGGATAAAAAGAAACAGCCAAATTAATGAATAGCAATACTGAAGCCATTTTGCAACAGCAAAATAGCAATGAAGACACCTACCCTAATTAGTGCCCTGTTTACAGGACAAAGGCCCAAAACATTTCAGACATGAAGACTTATCATCCCACAGCCTAAGGATTAAATACCTCCTCACCGAGACTGCTCCTAAATCAACACGGCACACGTCAGCCCTGAGAAGCAGGCATGCTTGCTTCAGACGTGTAGTGTCGACAGTGCTTGTCTCCTAACTCCTTGCTGAGGTCTCGAGATCTAGCGAGCCATTAGACTACTTGATCTGCTGCACAAAATGGATTTTTTTCAATTTCTGATAAAATTAAATGTCTCCCAAAGGGAAATCTGTTTGAAGTACTTTAGCTGCCTTATATCTAAAGATGCCAGTTGCCCTCAAAAATTTCAATTACAACTCACAGCATTAACGAACTGTAAAAAGATAAGCCTGATCTGTCATTATTGCTATTCCTGGCATAGTGGTGTCTCATCTAACAAAGCAGACTTGAAAATTAAGACGTGTGTTTAGCCAAACCCTGTTCTTGAATCCTATGCAGATTTCCAAAGAGTTCTAATAGAACACAGTGCACACATACATATAGAGGTGTATAAGAAACCCAGCATGTTTTGATCACGCCACTCAAAACTTCCAGTATCAACTGCCTCATTTGGGTTTCCCATTTCCTCCTAAACAGATCCCACCTCTCTCTCATGCCAACTGTAATATGCATTTCAAATGTGCTCAAAGAAATTGAGCATGCAATGAAATTGATCTCCTTTAGAGAAACATTGTGTCTAAGTAGCAAAAACTTACATCATCTTTGTTAGTCATGTCAAGTCCAAGATCAGTCATTTCTTTCTCTAGCACCTTCCGCTGGACCTGTAAAAAGACAGTTCATAAAACAAGTTCTTTCAAAAAAGTATGGTTCTATCTTCTTTTTTGTCTAAATGTACCTCCATGAGTCTATTATATTAATTATATACTTATTCCTTTGGCAAGCAGATGACAAAAGTAATAACTGTGCATTTCATTTATTGCAACTTAATTCTTATTACCTAAAAATCCTTCTTACAGAATTGCAATGTCCCAGCATTCCCTAAAGGTCTTTCAAATAGTTCGCCTTTATGGGGGAAGGTGACAAAGAGAGGTATTTCAGTCACAAATGCTTCCTTCTCTCCCAAAAGGCACACACTTTGGGAAAGACAGAATACTGGGTGCAAAATCAGCTAGATCCATCTTCTCAAAATGTCTAGTTATCAGTTTATTATTTTGCAATTGCCCTGGACTGGTCACAAGAGATTCTGACATCAGAGAGCACAAGTTAGTTTCCAAAAAGAAACACACTATCTTTTCCAGCATAGGGAGGACTCATAACAAATTTTACAAAGACTCAGTTGTGTGACACCAAACAAAAAGGACTGCCATCACTTGTTTGGTTTGGCCTCTCTAACTGAGCAGTGACCAGAACTCCCAGGAGCACAGAGGGAAGCACACAGCAAGTGAGAGGGCCCAACACGAGCTAAAGTGATCAGTTCCACTACCCGGTATCGTTACAAGTTTTCATAAAGTTATTATACATCAGCCAGATTGTACTACAGAGTATGTTCTGTACTTGCCTTTTTAGCTGTTCTGGGCATCCTCGGACCTCGAGTATCTTTTTCCTTTGACTGCAGGATTTTCAGTTTCTTCTTCTGCCGGATCTGTTGTGCCAACTGTCTTATTTCCATCATTTCTTCATCTTCACTTTCTGGTTCACTGTCATATTCTCCAGCAGCTTCTCTCAGCTCTTCTTCTTTCTCTAATTCTTCCAGTTTCTTAGATTTTTAAGAGATGAAAATCAAGATGCTCATCAAATCCTTGACTTAAAATTCTCAACGCTACGTTTTTGCACAGCCCAGGGCCATGACAGCATGCGGACTCTTCAAAGAAGGAACCACACTACCTGGAGGTAATGACCCCTCCAGCCACACCTGATGCAGTTGGTGATACAGGTGACTGTGAACCTGTGGGGCACACTACTACACAGACTCACTTGACTACACCACATTATAGCTTGGCAGCGTTTGTGTGGCTGTATTTGTGTGTGAGAATGCAGATGTACTATACTATTGACACCAGCAATCTGGATAAATCCAACTGCATAACTGGCAGGCTCAGTACTGTGCACTCACTACTTCTCCTCAACAACCAGCAAGAAATGAGAACAGTGCTCATCACTAAATAAAAATGTTATAAATTGAGAATTCAGTTCATTTCCTTTAGCATCAAACTCCTGTAGACATAGATTTGATGGGTGAATTTCATACTATTAATAATACATAAAGTTTGACAGCTACATTACTTCTGGCTGTAGTCAAAGAATGAAGAAATATAACTTCGGCAAACCTCATATTTTAAGATGGAAAAGATAAGATCACCATCATTCTGACAAGATAAAGCAACTATCCATTCTTTGGAAATTCTGTCCTTGATCATTCAGAAAACAGTATCTTTTCCCATGGCAAGTGCAATGTAAAAGAACTTGTTCTCATGACATACTGGTTTTAATCTAAGAATACAGTAATCTACACTAAACAAACAAAGTGTAAATACAATAATAGAAAACTCACTTTCATTATATCCGGATCAATATAGTCAAGGATATTATGACCTTCCCATATCTCTGGTATCTTATCATATTTTTCAGATGAATTCATTAAGTCCCAGTATTCTTAAAAATAAAAAAGTTAATAAAGAGAGAAAAATAATTTCAAAGAATGTTCAGTGACAGAAAACAACACTCATCACAACTTTGAAAAAAAACCAGTCATATCCCAACATGGCAAGAATTTGGTAGCATCTCTGACATATTCACAAGTGTTTCTGATCCCCCTCCTCCCGCCAAATATTGTTCAATAATTACAAGATCCACTGTCAAACCATAATAAGTAACACACATCCAACTGAAACAGAACATATGTAATTTCTCATATTGGTACTTTCTAACAAAGAGAGCATCACGAATCAATGTGATAGCACAACATAAAGTGGAAGGGAAAAAGCACTTGAATCCTCAGACCAGTCACTGTATGTCTGTGATTCTAAAATGTGAAACAACTGAGTGACATTACGAAACAAGGAACAGTCACTGCAGATCACCAGCTCTAGGCCAGAAGGAAAGGACAGTATGCGGTCAAATGGTGGCATTGGCACTTGGCTGAAAGGAGTCAGGTTCGGGTATTGTCCCTTAAGAAACAGCCAAAATTTACTGCTTAATAATAATGATACTGATTCTTATACAATACTTACTCTGAAGATCCAAAACATAATCATCTCCCATTTCAAGTTCAAGATCTCTCTCCTGCAAAGACAAACATGGCTCTGTACACCATCCCAATTTAAAGCAATGGGCTAATATAGCAAATTTAAAATCCATCTGCTGATTTCCTAATTAAGAGATGCCACTTACCGATTTCCTCTTGGGAGTGTCTACTTCCATGCGTTTCTTACGTGCTACTGCTCCCTCAGGTATAAAAGGCAGCCGCTCCTGAAATCAATGCAGCAATCCACCCCGATAAAAAAGGGGAAAAAAAAGCTTGAATCAATTTTCTTATAATGCTGTGAATCACCACTGCAGAGTAATGTATTTTTAAAGAATATAAAATCCCAAGCTGACTCTCCCAGCAGGAAAGGCAGTTATAGATAAAAAATAAGCAAACTGCACCATATTAATCTGTTCACATTAAGACAAAGAGAATTCTTATCCTGCTTAATGATTACTGGGAAATACATTAAGAAGTGTAAACATAGCCTACCTTGTTATCTCTTTTGGTTGGCATGGCCAAGTGTAATCTATTCAATACTTCATTCACTTTATTTCCTTTCATTTTGGTATCAACACGATGGGCCAACAATCTGTCACAGGCCTGCAAGTACACATGGCAACGTAAGGGAAGGGAAGCCTTCCTGATACCACAAATGACACAGTAGGCTTCCAATCCTGAATACGCACAGCTTATCTCATCTTCTGTCTAATCACTTACCTTCCAGCCATCATGAAAACACTGAATTATTCTATATAAAGAGTATAATGGAAAAACGCATATGATCTTCTTTTTAATTCTTTACAATGAGCTGACAATAGAAAGCAACAGGACTTGGAAAGAACTCACCAGTTTGGTTTTTTCTTAATTATGATCTGCATTAGACAAACTTTTCCATTTGCACCCAGGTCCACTGAGGCTCAACAGGCTATGAAAGATCACACTCTTACAGTTCATCACTACAATGCACAGTTTAACTGAGGCTAAATTCATACATATGAGGCACAACGTCAGCTGTTCATTTGGAATGCAACTGAGAGAAAAGAGACCTACCTCTGTTTTAACCTGGATTACACCTTCTTCTGTTAGAGTACTTGTCTCTATTACAGAAAATCCTTCTGCTTCAAAACTTTCAAATATTTTCTAGAATAGAAACATTATCCCAAAGAATGACATTCTGCCCATTTCTTAATAGACCAATATATTAAGAACAGAAATTTTAATCCAATTATCAATACATGCAACTGGTTACTTTTTAATTAGAATGTTCTTCTAAAAAGATGACAGAAATTTTACAAGTTCTACTATTATATCTCTTTCTTTTATAAAGAAATAACTACTCTCTAAAAGGCACCTATAAATGACCTGTATGAACAAGGAAAAGAAAAAAAAAGTGAGACACCACCACAAAGTCCACGTGTCCTTAAACTTGCAGATATGAAAGAACTAGCTCTGCATATACAGAATGTGTTGCCCAGTGGGACATTCTACTGCAACTGTTGAGCAGAACCTCTCAGTCTAGAGCTCACCGTCTCTGAACTCCTACTGAAATGATTACTGAACAAGGCTGTTCAGTCTTGCTTCCAACTACAGTAGTAATTGCAAGTTCTCACAGCGTCAAGAGTCTGAAACCACTAAGGACTTGCTTTCTGTTTGGCATTTAGGATGTTCAGACAAGGATATACATTAGACAGCATTTAAGAAAGATATGGGACAAGGCCTGGAAGCTATTTTCCATTGCACTATTGAACAATTAAAGAAATGATCATGTAAAGGATTTTGCCCAATACAAATTATATCTGCCCACGACACATGCGCATAATATTTCTGTAAATATCAGTAAACAGAGAAAGAGATGGGAGAAGCTGTCTAACCTGACTCTCTTCAGGAAGTTCTGCAATCCTCTTCACATCACATTTGTTTGCAACAATTATAAGGGGCTAATAAGAAGGAAAAAAAGAACTGTAACTCAAGTTATCGTGTTATAAAAACCTGGGGTTAATCAATAATGTAAACCAAACCTACCTTGTTAGCAAACAATGGCTTAATATTTTGGAAGAGCTCTACTTGCTCCTCCAGGCTATGCCCACACTGCTCAGACACATCCATCACATAAAGCACAGCAGCGCGAAGATGTGCAAGTGCGGTTATAGCCTGCATCTCAATGGTGTTCCTGTCCTCCAAAGGATGATCCAAAATACCAGGAGTATCCACTACCTAAAATTGACATAATTACAGGTAAAGAGAGAAGAATGAGGTTTCAGAACAACCAGTGCTCAAAGTACGGAACAAGGAGGGAAAGCCTTGCCCCAGGATTTGACAGTGATAAAAAGTGGGCTGGCTTTAGTCAATAATTCCATTTCCATTCTTCCCTCAAACTGAAAACACACCCATACACGTACATTTTTAGAGTAATTTTGACTAAGTAAGTTTGCACTCACTTGCCACACTGTACCTTGCACAGCAGCTCTCAGACATAGGTGTCTCATCAAGATACAAAAACGCAACTACATTGCAAAATGGCAAATCAGATTATAACCAGTTAATTCTTTAAAGAAAATGCAAAATAATAAACAGTTCTTACCTGCCAACGCAGGTATCTGTAATCCATATGTCCCACAAAGAGAGATTTTGTGGTGAAGGCATAAGGCTGCACTTCTACATCTGCTCTTGTAACCTTAAAAAAAAGATTTATTCACACACAATTACTGAATAATTCATGAAGTTGCAAGCAGTATATCATCATTATAATACACTTCCTCTGCTACGAGAAAACCTAAAAAATCATTATTCTGGCTTCTCTGCAAGAATTTATCTATCAGAAATATGTTAATGGGATACGTGCCATTTTGGAAAATATAATGGTTTTTAAGAGTGAAATCTATTGCAATTTTCCATTTATCCCTCCAGAAGTTTCAGTCAGCCTCTACTCACAAGTCTCAATTTGCTACTGCTCACATCAGACAGTGCCATAATATCCAACTGTTTAAACGTCACCTCATTTTAATTAAATGGCATCTCAATATTCTATTTGAAAAAGAAAAAACCAACATCCACACACCTTATTTATAAAGCTAGATTTTCCAACATTCGGGTAGCCACACAACAGAAGAGTTCGTGTATTGGGATCGATGGTTGGCAAACGAGACAAATGTTGCCGCACTGAAATGTTAAAAAGGATTTTTAAAATAATTGTGATAATTTTAAGTTTTACTGAAAGAGAATAAAAATTTATAGGCTGAATTGTTTACATACAAGTTGGTAACTTTTCTGACATTATAAATGGATCATTTATGAAAACATAGAATAGTTTGTAAACTCCACAAGTATCTATATACAATAAAAAAGAGAAACTTAATGAGTATTTTAAAACTGAAGACCACTGTCTTTTAGCTACAATGACCCCGTCAAATCAGGCAACAGAATCTGAAGGAGTAATAAGCCTGAAGTATGGAGTAATGTTTGGAAAATGTTTAATACTATTTTCAACTATAAGTAAAGTGAAGTAACAATAACTAAAAGCATGGCTGAGACTTTTAAGCAAATGAAAACATTTTAGAACTCTCAGTAATACCACCAAATTTAAAGAATTTTCAAAGATAAATCTATTTAGTTAAAAAAAATTCTATGCATTTGGGGATTTTGAAACTATTTCTGTTTCCTGTGTCTCTATTCTGCACTAAACACATTGTTCTGCTATTAAGTGTAAGAATCAATTTTACATTCAATTCACATGCCTTATTTTAGCCTATTTATAACACAAACCTTGCTCCAAATATTCCAAGCTTTGTTTCTGTCTTTTGATAATCGTGCACATTCGTCCCAGAGCAGCACGTTTCAGCTGTTTGCAGCGGTAAAGGGAATCACCGTACTTCATCAGCCGCACATAGTCCTTAGCGACACTTTGCAGACAAGAAGGAAGAATTTAGCCCACAATCAACCGGCAGGTACAAAACTGAAGAAATTAATGTTTCTTACTTGTCAATCAGATTCTTGGCAATATTGATCTGTCCCAAAGCCAGCTTGTAGTGATCTTTGTCATAGAGAACATTCATCAAATCTGCATAAAAAGGATGAATATCCTAAAACAAAAGCATAAAATAAAATTAAGCCTATTTTTCCTCTTTAAGATGACTATTTCTTGGCAACTATGTAAGTTATTTTCTTTTTCTCCAGTATGCAAACAGAAATTACAGTACAAGCCAAACTGTCCTCATTACTATCACACATATAAGGAAGAAAACCTGCTCGATCGTTAAATGCATAAATCTTAATCACTTTAAACTTCTTCTGCAAACACAGCTTGGACTCATTCATATGGAGTTTCCATTTAATCTTTTCCTTTGTGAAATACTTTGTATTAAAATTTTGAAGGTTTTTTTTTAAAAGTAAGAAATGGAAAGAAGCCCACAGAAGTTGTTTCTAAAAACCAATTCATACTACACCACAAACACAGCACAAATATAAATTCCTTCCTTTTTCTGAGTGCTGCACTAAATTCTGCATAATGAAGGGGTTTTTTAAATACCCAAATAAATCCTTCAGCTTTCCAAGGAAACAGCATCTTTGGTTCAAATCTTTCAAACAAAATATTTCAGCCACTTAGGTATTTATTTGCAGAAATTTCATCATGTGATGATAAACAAAATAGAGATTACATTTGTGAGAATTCTGCAGTAATACTCACTGGAGACAAACACATCAGCAAAAATATGGTTGCAGGTCAACAATGAGCAGAAAACTTTCTATTAAAAAGTCCCACTGGACACACGGATCCAGATACAGTTGTTGGGAAGTTAAGACTATGTGTGTCTTGTCAGAGTGTGTTTCCAACACTATCCTTTCCTATCCACTATCCCAAGAATAATGTTTATGTTGGCAAAGTAACTTCTGAAGATGGGAAGCAAGGTGATATATTTGGGTATTTCTCACTTCCTGCAAATATTTTCTAGGCAACACTAACCATAAGCACAATTTACATAAACACACAAAGAAGAAATAAACAGACACAACATACTTCAAAAATCCCACACTTTCTCTTCATTCAACAGCAACTTCTGGCAAACAGAAGATGTGACCAGCAAAAACCTTGTAAAACTCATCCTTCAATGACCACTCACGGGCACAATGTAGACTTCCTTTCTTAGTCGGGACATGCTACTTTTGCAGGATGAACTTGCCTAAAATTACTCTCAGTAAAATCTACCAAGAATCAAGCCCAACTTGTCTACACAGTGAATAAGCAAGATGTTGCTCAGGCCAAAATAAACTCAAATAGAACCAATATGCTGTTGAAGAAGTATTTCTGATGCTGAGAAGATCAAACAACAAAACACTTACATCTAATTTGGGGAAATCTGTTAAGATCTGAGTCAGTCTATCATGGTAATTTTGTTGGGTATATTTGACTTTTCGCATGTAAAAATGTCGAATTCGATGGATTTGATAATGTTTATGAATGACAGTTGGAGTCTTCCGCTGAGTCTTTGACAAAGTCAAATCTATGAAGTCCTGCAATCAAGGAAACATTATTAATTACACAAATTGTAAAGTTCTTATAGAGATGTAAGGCATTAATTTAATTTTGGTGCAGGCACGTGCAGACCAGTTAAGGGCATGCATGACATACAAGGTTTGCATTGTATGTTTTAGGATAAAACACCTGAACCATGGGTTCTCATTTCCAGGCAATAACACACTATTTGCACGTTCTCACTCTGGTTTTCATTTCAACTGACAGCGCCCTCCCATCCATGGCCGCCCCGGCTCCACTGAAGCCCGGGGAGTGGGCAGGCCCATCGCCTCCTGCCCCACTGTACCAGGCGGTGCCCCATGGGAGCTCCACACATCGGACTCTGAACTCAAGCTCCTTCCTGAGGCCCAGAGAGAACTTTATTTAGCACGCAGTGATGAGGCTAAGCATGACACAGGCCTGGAAGACAGGAGGGATTTTGGTGGGGGCCATTCCAACATCCTTGTGGAGCTGACAGGAAGAGCAGCCCCCAATTCCTCCTCACAATGCAGTGCTCCTCTCTGACAGGACCCCCGAGGGTAGATTTAGATCAGACATTAGGAAGAAATTCTCTACTGTGAGGGTAGTGAGACACTGACACAGGTTGCCCAGGGAAGCTGTGGATGCCCCCTCCCTGTTAGTGTTCAAGGCCAGGTTGGACAGGGCTTTCAGCAGCCTGGGCTGGTGGGAGGTGTCCCTGCCCATGGCAGGGGGGCTGGACTGGGTGAGCTTTGAGGTCCCTTCCAACCCAAACCATTCTGTGATTCTATGACCCCCCGCCCCCCCTTCACTCTACATGGTACAGGCCCGCCAGCCCCGGGAGCACCGGCCCAGGGCGAGTCCAAGGGTTCCGCGGCAGGGGGGGGAAGCGAAGGCCGAGGCCACGCCGGCAAC
>NW_010170484.1:0-317 GCF_000695765.1 Mesitornis unicolor | reverse complement strand
CATGCCGGGGCAGTAGGAGAGGAACGCGGCCAGCGCCGTCTCCTCCAGCAGCCCGAAAATCAGGATCTTGTTCCTGAGAGGGGTGAGAAACGAGTGCTGGGGGTGGGGACGGGGGCACCCATGGGTGCTGGAGGTGGGTGAGGAAGGGGGAGGGATGGGGAGAGGGGCACCCACTTCATGCCCTGCTGGAAGACGGAGTTGCGGCGCGTTTTGCAGATGATGAGGTCGGCCCATTGCACCACCACGATGCTGACGAAGAACGCGGTGTGGCACGTGAACTCCACCACCTTGCGCTGCTCGTACGTCTGGGGGGGGTA
>NW_010170483.1:1371-18406 GCF_000695765.1 Mesitornis unicolor | reverse complement strand
GGGGGGGCGCTGCGCGCGCAGAATTTGAGGGGGGGAGGACAGCCAGGCGCGCGGTGGGTGGGTGTCCCCTCGCTGAGGGGCCAGTAGCCGTCAGGGGACACAGTCAAACCGCGAGGGGGCCGTGGTTACAGCAGCGCCCGCCTAAGCTTCGGGGGGTCGGTGGCTGAGCCCCTCAGAGGCTCTCCTTAGCCTGGGAGAGGCCCTGCCCCTCTCTGCAGTTAGAGGAGGCAGGAAGGCTCTGTCAGGGGCGACTCGCTCAAAGCACGGTTTAGTGTTGGGAGTGCTTTGACAGCACTTCTGGACTTAAGCCTTCCCCCTCTCGCTGAAGGCTGCTGCCCCAATGGTTGTCATGACTCCACAGCTTTGTGGAGGAGCTGTACCCTGAAATTGGCCTGCGTTATGGAGGAGGAGGGTCAGTGCAGGGGAAGTGGTTTTAGGATTGTTTGGTTTTTGGAGTTTAGGGGCGGTTTGTTGGGTTTTTTTCTTCTATTTGAATTAATATCAGAGCTATAACTGTTAACAGTTGGGCTAGTGCAGGAGTGAAATCCCCCTTCTGCCCTCCACCTCTGTCCCAACATGGAAAGGAAAACTCCAGGGAAAAAGGGGGAAAAACAACTCCAACCGAGATGCTGAAGGACCAGTAACGTGTACCTGTGCTCTGAGTTGCGAGCACATCTTTCCAGTGACTATGGAGAGGCCTGGGATAGCCGCACAAGACTGAAATCAAGTCCATAAGCAGTTTCCCTTCCTCTCCTCGCTCAGTTCTCCATTTGTGGCTTTCACATCAGAATTCTTCCCTGTCTTGTAGGGCTTGTAAGAAGAGAAATTAAAACCACGATCTCTAGCCATTTCTTGCACATTTTGCTTCTCAGTCTGCTTTTGATGTCGCAAAGGACGATGTATTTAGTGGGTGGTAAACTATTTCTGAGTACGCCTGTAGTGTAGTTTAACCCTTAATAAACAAACACCATAGCCTGAGGTTCTCAGAAGGACTTGCAAGAAAGTCTCAGGAAACAGAGCATGTATTGGCAGGGCTTTTTTTGTCAAAGAGTAAAATGTGGTAATAAAAAAATTGTTCTTACTTGCTCTTTAGCTGTCTCAGCAGTAACAATGTATTTAGAAGATCCAGCAAATACAGCCAGATGGGCTAGTAAGCAGAGGATTACCAGAAATACTGTTGCACAGCAATATTTAAATACATACACCTTGCTGTGCAAAAAGGAGAAGAAGTACTTTTTTTAAAAGAAGAGTCTCAGTCAAAGAGATTCAAAGTTGCTTTGAACTGCTACGAGAAAGGAACAAGAAGGGAGAAACTGCATGAACCAGAATCAACAAAAGGCTAATTAATCAAGAAAGGTAAGAGCCACCACATTTTTTCGCTGTGAAAAGCTTGTTCTTACTTTGTCAGATAAATTCTTAGCTTTCCCAGCCATCTTACAGCCTAGTTCCTTCTAAATCAAAGCATCCAGTAGATGCACCCAAACAGCTAGAGCTTTCTTCTCCCATTTTGTCGATGGCTGTCTCTCTTCTATTGTATCTTCCCTCCCCTCTGATTATTTAACCTCTGAAATACTCTCGTCCAGTGACCACAAGCAACATCAGTGACATCTGATTCAAAGGCCAGTAGCTTTATTCTGTCAGCCTTCTTGAGCAGCGTTCCCATCACAGGAAACACCCAAAACATGGCAATTTTGACAGTAAACTTCGCAGATTGCTTAGATGTCCTTCAGTAAGGAAGCAACACTCTAAAATACATTGTGAATCTTGAAAGTATTCTTTACGATGTTGGGAAAATCTGTGAATTGTGAAAGCTGTGGAAACCAGGCCTGTTTAGCCAGAGAATCATAAAGCTGTATTAGCAGATACGAAGTTATTTAAAAGATTCATTTTCTTTGGCAAGACTATCACTGTTGATTCAGCTGCTGTTTTCACTGACAAAGACTGAGATTTTAAAGCCCAAGCCTTAAATCGAAGAGAATAAAGTTTTTTAAATATAGTGAAGGCAGAACTTCATGTGAACATATCTTAATTATTCCACATACCAGTTAATTCAGACTTACTTTGCCAACAGAGTCATGATTATTGGAAGAGTTTATTTAATAAGCAGTAAGAAACCCAAACAGGAAATTACAGTTTCATTCAACAGTGCTCAGAGAATTTAAAAGGTCTGAAATAGGGTATCTGCCCTTTTTCTGTGAAGCTGTTTCCCAAGATAAGGTAAGCTGAGAAAGGTAACAGGGCTCAAAGCATAATCATATTGCCACAGTTGTCAGGATGCTGATTGGATATGGTGTCGACTATGAGATTTACCCTGGATTCTTAAAGAAAATTAAAAAATCAGTGGCACTTAACATTAAAGCAATTATCTCCAGTCTGCAAAATTGGACACTTGAAACTGGCTGTGACTGGTTGATGACAATGCATGTGGTGTAAGCAATATCCACGCAACAGACTTCTGGAATACAGCTTGCATACCAGGTCACCCAACACACATCCTCCCACATCAGGGCACAGATCGGAGAACTGTCACATCACGGTGCTGAATATTTCTTCGGCTGCCTTGCAGCCTTGTCCCTCTTCTTCCCAGCTCCAGTGGCACAACCTGTGAGCAGGTCATAGGTCCATTGTGGAGGTGTATATACCACAAGGCCTCTCAGAGCCTCAGATGGCCAGTGGCTTGTCGGTGAGGTCCGAGAGTTTAACAGCCAAGATGAAGGCAGAGGGTGGGTATGTGAGAATCTGGTTTAATTTTTTTCCACTCCTTTCACTTCCACATGTTGAGGATGGTGCCCCAGCCTGAGGAGGCCTGGAGCCAAAGGCCAAGGCACTGACAACCAAGAAGACCTGCACACTTCCTACTGGCAGGAAGCCCAAGACTCAACCCAGTGGCTGCCTAGGAACCCCTGCAAGAGCACCCCACAGCAGAACAAGCTTGAACTTTTTATAATCATGAGGCTTCCTTGGACCGCAGAATGAATCATGAAAAATAAAGAAGATAACACTCTGATTTTCATCACTGATGTCAAGACCAAGGCAAACATAGGATCAAGAGGTCTCCAGGAAACTGCACAATATTGACACAGTCAAGGTCACACATTGATTACGCCTGAAGTCTCTTTTGAAGACTTGTGGCTGGCTAGCGTAGTGCTTTAGTTGAGACAACTAGATCCACAAAGGGGGCCTCTGTATCAAAATGTCCAGTTTACTGTATCTGCTTAATAAATTTTTTAGTACTCAGACTGAGCATTTAGGATCCCCCTTAACACTGGAAGAGAATCAGAGGATATTAGAGAATATAGTTCAGGATAAGTCCCATCAAAGTCAGAGAATCAAGATAGAAATTGCCTGTTAGAGGGCCCTGACAGCAGTAATAGGCCTTAGCGGCCCTGACCAGCCTCAGCTGGGGTCTCAACCCCACCAGCCATGGGTTTGTTTAAGCCTGGCTGCTGGGCTGTGTCAGACCCTGATTACCCTTATTGGGCCCAATCCTGACCTTGTGTTACTGATTTGCATTTCCAGCTTCACCTCAGAACTGTCTCATCATTACAGACTTGCTTGATTGACCTAGACTCAGCTGAGTGGGCAGGCTGGGCTCTGCCCTAGGGATATTATCTGTGAAAAATCATTTTAATACAGTACAATCAAATATAAGAATGACTGCTCAAAACACTTTTTCATGGCATGGAGTTTTTCCAAGTACAGTAAACATGGCAAAGTCCAGATTATTTGATACAACTGCTCAAGCAGTGGGTTGTGAAAAAAAAGATCAGGAGTTATGACCATAACATTAGATCTTGATTCTGATGCAGATTTTAAAAGCTATTTGCCACTATGGCACATTTTCCTCTCTTACTAATCTTGTGTCTACCAACCTTTTAAGGCTATGAAGATTTCATGGAAGTCCTGGAGATGTGCAGAAGCAGAATTCTCTGTGTTTTGATTAGCTACAGAAAGGTACTTTTATGAGGCCTCTTCCATGGTTATACAACAGTCATTGACCTTAGGTCTCATAATCCAGACTCAGACTCTTCCTTGTGTACTATAATACAATAAAACACACATTACTACACTAGGTGGAATACTTTTTAAGAAGAGAAAGGGGACTTTCAGTACGTTAGTAAACATTTTATGTTTTGATTCATATTAATTGCTGTTATTAATAGGTCATAACTTCTTTCAATTTGTGTGGAGTTATAAAGCCACCAGCTGATTTTAAGATAGAAATGTGTGTTATTGCAAGATACCAATTTGCCATAAAAATAATCAGAATAAGACTTCTCTGAGGGAAATTTGAAAGGCTCGCTCTAGATCCTGATCTCCTGTCAAAACTTCTTTAATTTCCCTTTAAACATTGTCACACTAAAATGTTTCACAAACCTCACACAATTTACAGCAGAAGGAAAGCTTTCTATAATTTGACCTGTATTCTTTTCAGCCTTCTGAAAAAACAAAAATTCCCCTATTTTGTAATCTTGCAAAAGAGATTATCCCATATTATGAGAAATAGTTCGTTATATATTCAAGGGATAGTTTTGCTTCTCTTTCCTGGCACTGGCTCTGTCGTAGGTGCTAAGGAACAGAGAGGCACTCATGGGACAGGATTTGTTCAGTGCCGAATGGAGGAATTTGACTAGAAGGAATGCTGCTTAGTGCCTCAGCTCCCACAATTCCCAGAGTTATTACACCAATGCTATTACTTGCAAGAATGACTAATAAAGAAATGCATCCCCCCTCTTTGTTCTGAGCACTACAGATAGGAATTTCACTCCTGTAGCAACAGCTCTCACAACAGCTTCTGTTTCAGTTAGTCCCTGCACTTGTAAAAATGTACCTACAGTAGCTGCTGCGTGTTTCAGTCCTTCCTCAGTTACCTGGTTGAGTAGATTCTGTGGGTTGTTCAGCTTAATCCAGAATAAACTGCATGGCATAAGGCAGGCAGCATACTTCAGTTCTAATGCAAAGCACAGCAATCCACACTGTATTTTAGTTACTATCATAAAACTAGGTTATCATAAACTACACATGATGAATATTCTCAGGAACAATACACAAAAGTCTTCACAATTATTTACCGACTAAACCCGTATCTGACTTTGCATAATAGCACAGTTCACCACTGTTAAACAAAGATGACATTTTTTAACTTTTACCTCGTTTATCTTAATCTTTTGGCAAGCTTTCAACATCAGTATTCCATACAAGGCAAACAAAAACTGGACATAACAGAACATCAAGGGAAGGTGAATAAAGCCGTAATATTAACTTTAGCACAGAAGCCTTCCATAAGGAATTCATGCAAAAAGAAAAAAAGGTAAGTTATGCAGATGGTTCTATTTGAGGAGATAAAACAAGACAGACTCCACTGCCTTCCAGTGCAAAATACTGAAACTTCTCAAAATTACTGTTGTAAGAAACAATTTTCAGACAGAAAAAGTTTACCTAAGTGTTCTGAAGTAACAGTGCAAACAGAATGAATCTCATCTACACATGTAGTCATCAGCTCAGTTTAATATTTATCAGTCATTAAAAATACTATTTAATAACTCATCCCTTTTAAACATGTTAATAAAAAAAATGAACCTTAGTGGGAAAATCAGCATGCTTCATTGTACTCAAAAATAGTGTTTCATGTTTTCTGGGATAGCTTTATTATGAAAGGGCAAGAGACATTTAGTAATGACCATGCAGGTATCACAAAAAATTCCAAGAGATTAACAGGTCACCGAACCGTTCAAAATTCCTTGCAATTAAAAAAAAGAATATTCCTGATTTCCCAGGTTTCTTGTGGCAGATACTGTTTTCCTGTCAGAAGATTGTAGCTATCTCTCGGATCGCTTGCTGGATTCCCTAAAGAATAGGGTAGTGGGATATTCCACAGCACAGTGCTCTTTTGTCTGTTTCACAATCCTCCCTTAACTCCTCCCAACCCTCACAAGTAGCCCTGGTGGGGGAGGAATCTGCCCGAGACCATTGGCAGCTGAAGAAAAACACAGAAGGGTCAGGTTAAAAAAAAATAAATAAAGCTAAGGTTTTGCAAAAGGGAAGAACCTTATTTTCAACATTTTCAAGGTCTTAAGGCTTTTAGCTACTGTGATGGGAACCCAGTCTATGGCTGAAACACACCAGGTTTTTCAGTAACATAGCCTGATCCCAGCTACACAGTGAAATATAATGAAATACAGTGAAAATGGCAAGCGATAGCATGATTCACATTAAGTTGAAACATAGTTCAGTTCCTTCTTCCGTGTCAAGGTTCCAACAAAATATTGGCTTTATACAAAATAGAAGAGATTTTACAACAGCATCTGTTACCGACCAAAACTTGAGACAAATTTTGAGAAAAGCCACTGGACAGTAAAGCAGTAGATAATTTATTCTAAGAGTTTATCTGCATGGAAAAATAAATATGCAGAAAAATAGGCTGTAAATCTACAGCTCAACAGTCCATGGGACACTTGCTCACAGTGCTAAATTCACACTCTAGTTTTTTATGGCATAAATCCCCTGGGTAGATGACCTCTGACATTAGAACTGCAGAAATAAAAATAATCACTGTTCAGTTTTAAATGCTTTTAGAGTCAATTCTAAATAACAAAACAACTGCTGAAGCTAGAAGATCTTACAATAAACTTGCAAACAGAAGATGATCTTTTAAGGTCTCTTCCAACCCAAACCATTCTATGATGTGAATTCCTTTTTCTACTTATGTAGAAAATACCACTTACTGTGCAGCCCAGATTTAAATAAAAGACAAATAGTGTATCAATAATATTTACTATATATTTACATGTAATACTGTGATGAAATGAAGGAGTCAATTAACATTGTTACAAAAAGAACAAAACCCTTTAAAGGTACCAGTACCGTTCACATTGTCATATTTACGGAACCGTTCTCTTACATCTCAGATGATTTAACACGAGGATACAGACAGATAAAACCTGGAATTGAATCATGTGCTAACTTGCCAACTCCCATTTCAGCAAGGTACTTCAGGGGCACCAATTTAGAGCACATAAGCAGCACTGGTTTCAGTAGGATAAAACTTAAATGCACACCCCAGTTCCTTGCTGATCAGGGCCTCATTTTATGGGATTCCACTGACAATACAACAAACTAAAAGAGTTATAAGCATACACGGGGAGGTATCATATACCTTACTGAGTGACATATACATATATATATATATATATATATATACACACACACACACACTTTTACTTAAAGGTGAGTCATAGCTGGCTGCCGATTGCCAGTTGTGGACTTACCAAACAATGGAATCATCCCTTCAATTTTATACACACTGCCATAAGAGACTCGTGTTGTGTGATGCTTTGAACCTTATGTGGAATCAGCTCTTTAATTAGAGCTGCACCAGTTTGTGTACCTGACATATCTAGCTAATTGAGCTGCAATGGAAAGTTTTATACTCTTTACAGATTACTTAAGAAATGGTAATATTACACTGCTTAAAGTTATACATTTTTAAATTGCTTGAAAACTGAAAGTTTGATATAATCATACAATCATTTTCTTAAATTGGCAGGATAAATCTATGCAAGTGAAATATTGGCAAAATAACATTTAAATAATTCAAATTAGAACTTAAAAATCATCAGCAAGCCACAATAAAAATTCTAACCTGCTCTCTCCTTTCCTATATTCCCTCCCAGAATAAAACTGTACGGTGGACAAGAAGGATCGATGTGACACTTTGCCTGTGTTAATCCAGTTAGTAAAGCAGATGTAGGTTCAAGTATTTAAATCCACACAGCACTAATAAATAGAAGTAAACAATCAGAATGAGAATATCATTGTAGTTAAAGTACTGCAAAAACCCTTTGTTTCTGAGTGAGCACCGTTATTATATTATGCTATGGTTTTGGAACGCCAAAAAGGGGTGGGTGGGAGAGGAAATAAATATTACTGATGAGAAATGTACTCAGACCAGATCACATGCAAGTCTGAATGTTACAACAAGAGAATGTTACAAAATCTGACTGAATAATTAAAGGGGTTTTTTTTCCTGCAAGTTTTGGAAAGCATTATCTATACTTTATGTCTACATTACATATTTTGCTCTGCATATAAGAGCAAACTGTTACATCTGTTTTTTCACTTCCCTCATCCCGAGGGTCACACACACTCTCCCAAAGTAAAACACTGATGGTTTGGTTACAAAATTATACGCAGTACATTTCTGAACACAGTTCCTTCCATTTTAGGCCATGTGCTCATTTAAAGACATTCTAATCAATTACAAGCCTCCCCTTTAATTGCTTAAGATCCAATAGAAAAGCAAATATACAAATATCAGAAGTGCTGATCCTGAGATGAAGTATGGGAAATTCTGGTCCAGTTTGATCCTTACTCAAACTTCTGTTTCAGTTTCTTCTGGAAGACAGCTGGTAGGATGGAGAGGATGGCTAGAATCATGAGCACAAAAACAGAGTTCCAGGAAACAGCTTCCCCTGCTGTGGTGAGTTGGTACAGCGTTGTTCCTGCTTTAATGGCTACAAAAGACGGTGGTGCCACACCTGGAGCAGCAAATTAGAAGGGTAGGAGGGCAAAGGAAGAAAAACCCGTTTATTAGGGTGAAAAAATTTGAAGAAATCATAAATTGGTCACCCATTTTTTAACAGAAAAAGTTTCAGACTTTGAATTTTGTATTTACACCCCTCTTAAACAAACAAGGTAACAAAGGCAAAAAACCCTTAACAAAGGAACTGTTTTGATGCAATTTTTAATACTTTTAACACCAACTCAAACACAGAAGACCAATAACATAACCTCTGCTCCTTCAGACTCTGCAGATTTCAAGCTGTCTCTCTACAAATGGATTTTAGGGAAATGGATAAAGGGAAAATATAGATCGTTTCCTGACCAGATTAAAAAGTATTTGTAAAACTATGCAATGACAAAACTAAAGTGTTTAGCACTATGTTAGTTAAATTATGCATTCATTCCTACGAAGAGATATTATGATGAACAAAACAGAGTGGGAAGTGGACAAATAATCCTTCAGATCAAAGTCACATACATCCTCACAGAACTATGCTGAGCTCAAAATAGGAACTTATAGGAGTTCGCAGAAGTATTGTAGTCATGGAGTGGAACAAATAACTAATCAAGTCTTCATATAATGCATGTTTCCTTAAGAAAGTAATTGGCTTGGGCTCATTACCCCTCATCCAGTATATTAGAATAGTCCTGACTGCTAAAGTCTTTCGATGCTGTCAATTCTGCACACTGGAAAGTACAAAAGGAATAGTGTTTTGGCTGTCCAGTAGGTGGGGATCTCTGCTCAACAACACTTACAAAGGCAAGCAATATCCCTTCTCCTGGCTACCCCCAAATGGCAGTTCACTAGCCAGAATTCTTACCTAGGAAAGTGCCAATGAAAAATACTTTCAATGGCACATTAATTACAGGAGATGTTATATTGATAAACCAATTGGGAAGAAAAGGTGTTATCCTCAAAAATATGATGTAGTTAATGAGGTGTTCTCTGTGACGTTCAACCTGCCAAAACAAAACAGAAAATAAGTTAAAATCCCTGCCTTGAAAATACACCATGATTTACTATTAGAGGTTTGTTAGGGGTTTGGGGTTTTTTTGTGTGTCTGTTGTAGAAATTTAGAAGCTGCAAACATAAAAATCAGTTAAACAATGAGTGACTCAAGGAAGAGTCACCAGTGAATCACCTTAAACAGCACTGAAGCTAGTCTGGAAATACCAGTCTGTGGTAGAGCATGGTGATGATGCATCTGAGTCAGCCAACTTAAACAGCACAGCAGCAGGCCTAACCCTAACTTTAGTGCAGCAACCTCATCCTGATCCTAAAGCTTTTGCAAGAATTAGCAATGAATTTCATTCCTCAACCCATTCTGTCCTAACTCATGATCAAATTTGAAGCACTGCTGTATTCCTCACTTGGAAACATACCCAGGTCATGGCTCTGAATTTTATCAGGTGGCTGCTGCCAGCAGAGTTGCAAAACCTATCTACCCATGCATTAGAATGCCTAGCATTAACTTTTACCCCGGAGCAACCACAATAGCCCCAACTTTATTTACAGTCTTATATTCTCAAGTCTAGCCTAGCTCCTTACAATAGTACTACATCAAACCTCTTCTCCTTCCAGCCTGGCTTTAGCACACCAGCCCTTTCAAACAAGAACTGTTATCTCAAAGCAAGTTGTAAGGATAGCAAAGCCACCCACCACTTCTGGTCTACCCTGACAGACCTACACTAAGCCAAAGTCTGAACGTGATCAGCTGGCCCCAGACAGCTAAAGCCAAGCCTGGTCTGACTGCAATGCCATCTGAAATCTCATGGAGCAACTTCACCCCAGTCACAACCCTGTTTTCTCTCCCATTTTCAGCTTTGATTGCAACACTAAAGTCAGTAGCCCTGCTATAATACCATTGTGGTTTTTTTCAATCTTAGTGAACGAAAAATATTTAAACACTAGTTAAACCTGCATATAATATGTCTTAACCCTCAAAACACAAGCATGATATAGTCCAATTACCCTGGAAATAGTGAGTTATTTTAAATTACATACTCCATTCTACTAATAGAAATAGTAACCATTTGCCTCTCAGAGAACAGTGTCAAGATTTTACCACAATATTAAGATTTACTTGTGTCAAGAACCAAAATATTACTATACTATTTAATAAGGTCAATTGTGCAGGACACAGCTCCACATCTTACCTAATGAGGAACAAGTTTAAAATACTTTTACATGAGTAAAAAAAACCCTGAACAGAGTATAGTAGTAACTTGTACTTCATATTTGCAGAAAAAAAAAAAGATCTGAACATGTTTCAGAATATTAAAGAAACATGAAGTCAAGTACTAATCACACCATGATTCTCTACTGCAAAAATCTTTAACTTCACCTGATGATTAACACTTGCTGAAACTAACCTTACCAGGCACTGTAAGAGAAAGTTTCTAAATGCTCCAACCACACCACCACCTTCAAGTTAAGGTTTTGCAATCAGACATACAGCTATGGGTTATCTTCCCCTACTAAAAAAACCCAAATCACAAACCCAGTTTTCATTAGTTCTGATGCTTAGAAAGCTATTACTTTAAACTGAAACTGGAGATGTTTCCTATTGACATTAGCTAAACCAGGGGAACAGCTTCCTCACAGGAAATGCCATAAAATCAGGAATACTCCCCACTGTTTAAAAACACTCAAAGAAAGTAACTACACAGCATCAGAAAGGAGTCAGAATCCTTTCTTCATAACTAGATACATAAGCACGAGACCCCCTAGTTTTCCATGCTATTCCACTACACATTTGTTAACATAAATGTCAGCATCTTTAGAAACTTTACCTGTTCTGACCATTTTACTGCTTTTTCTGTTAAATATCTGTATACAACAGGACGTCCCACTAGGTATGAAAGCATATAGCAGAATGAAGCTCCAAGTCCTGAGCACTGGGGAAAAAAAAACAGGAAGAGAAAAAAATGAGCAGAAATTAAATAATCACGTCCTTATATACCTATTAACTCCACTGGCTGGATAGAGCCTGCTTCTATGAGTCTGAAGAGCTCTCCTTCAGCAGATCATACACACTCCCCAAGAACGTTACTGGCCCTATGCAGTTCCTTTATTTCCAAGTCATTTAGATCAATTTTAACATCCAAAGTAGACAATGTTGAGTGCTTCTGCAGTTTTAAGAAATTGAACAGTGAAAGCTTTGCAAATAAGGGGCACAATGGCATTAAAGAGATTCAGACTTAAAAACTCATCAGCTTGGTCCTCCATAGCTACTCAATTATCACATTCTGAGGTATCAAGGCTCATTATGACCACATCTTTTGCGTATGACATTTTTTTGAAGCTTTTCCATAATATACATTTCCTATCATAAATTAAGCTTCTTGGGTATTTAAGCCATTTTAAAACAGATGGGTTTTTCGGTGGGAAAACAAAAATGCAGTAATGGTGTTTTGAAATTAGAATCAAGTTCTGGTGGAAGCTGGACAACTTCAAAGTAAAGGAAACTCTGGCTGATTCACACCCAGTTGCCTCCATTATTAAGAAAACTTAGAGAAACAGTTTACTCTTTTGTATCACCACCCAATGCTACAGTGAATTTTGTAGGTAACATCATTGTCACAGAGCTGAATGAGAACTCATTTGTACCTCTATTTCACTCAGACTCTTTATTTCAAACAGGAAGCTGTTTAGATGCTTGGTTGTATTCCAAATGGATAGAAATACATGCTCTCACAAACTCTTTTCCATACTTACTAGACAAACAAGAAATAAGGCCAGTGGAAAGGGATAAAGAAATCCTGACAGGATACTGAGAAATATAGATCCAGGGATAGCAAATGTTTGCAAGCTGGAGACATCTCAGTTAAGGAAAAAAACACGTTTTTTAAAAAGCTACTCAACTATTAATTTTCTAAGCAGTTAGGATACATATTACAATATGAAAAAAAACATAACTATAATTAGACATAGCCTTTAAAGATCTTTACTTCAAAATACATTTGCAAAGCAGCACAAGAAGTAGAAGCACAGAGAAACTAGGGGTAGCTTCATCATACACATCCAAAAATAAGTCACTAGATAATAAAAGCTGTACTACATTTTTCTCTTGGTTTGTGCTACAATTAACACTGGGGATTTACTGTGACATTACAAGAAACACACACTTCTGATTTTACATTGCTGATGAGAGTTATGCTGATTTCAGCCATTCTCTCTGAAAAGCTCACAGAGCTCCTGTCCAAGGCCATAACTCCCATGAGTTTCACGGAAGGCTGACATTGATGAAGGCAACTGCTACTTTCTTACAAATAGCCATGGTGCAGCCAGTAGATAAATAGGAAACATGATCACTAATTTCAGTCAGAATTTTTCAAAAAGCTAAAAATTACGTTTCTGCAGCGTAAGTGAACAGGCTGTTGGGCTTAAGGCTTGGTAGGCATACTTGAGACTATGATGTACTGCCCACTTCGGACAGAAGTCTTATAAAGCAATAAAAAAAGAATGCACACTTACTTTGAGTTGAATTAACTGAAATATCAAAAAGTTAAATAATCCTCCTTAATATTAAGACCATTAAAACCAGTACAGCTTTTTCTAAGCAAGAGTGAGGGTTCTGTGACAGCTGTAATAACATGCTTGTCAACTGATCAGTCTACTGCCGAGACAGTAAATGTCGTCACATCAGCTGCTACAGTAGTTCAGTAAACCAATAAGCTCATTCTGTTCTGCTTCCTGTTAATATATAAATGAGCATCTTAACTTTCTTCATAAATCTATTATTTGTGAACACAACAAGAACAAGCTAGAGGATAATTACTAATGGCACATTCAGCACTGTCTTTTCCTCAGAGTTATGAAAGCCTCCTGCATTAAGCTATGACACAGACCTCTTATACGACTTTTAAAAGTTATTAACCTTTAGTTAAGTGTTCCAGTTAAGAATGTGTTTAATGATTAATTAATATGTTCAGCACTCAGGAAAGAAGTTAACACAAAACACTGGTAGCCTTTGTCTCCCTAGACAGAAAGTACTTCAGAAATGTAGTACACTCTAAAAGGAAATAGAGATTTTTTATTTTTTTAAATGTGGGCACTGCAGAGACGAAAGAAGGCTCAAAACACTTTCCTTCAGAGATGCTGTAAAATATTCTGTAAATTACTCTTATATGGCACTTTTGACTGCCTCAAGGAAGAGCAGTGCAGTATTCTCAGTTTTCCTTTAGAATCAGCAGTAACTTCTAACTGGCAATTCAGTTTGCAATTTAAAAAGTTAGCGTAACAGTGGAATGAGACCAAGACTAATATCAAAGCTAAAAACGTCCCTGACAAACACAGCCGAAGTGAAGCTGCATGCAAATTCTCAACAGCATTTACTACTATATATGCATACATCAATTCTCTTCTACTTCTATATATGCATACATCAATTTTCTTCTACTCCCTCCTTTCTTAACAGCCCAAAAAGTATACTGAAACACACAGAAATATTTCTTACGTTCAAAGATTTTGGAATATTTGTGTCTATATATATGTATGTTAGCCTTCTTTACCCATGATCAAGAAGTTTGTATTTTTCATTTATTTTTTCAGACAAATATGACTACTTCAAAATTGCCTTTTATATCAGAAAAAGGATACAAAACATATGTGGCAAAATAAGCCACTAATACTTGAACATAAAATGTGTCCTTATATTTGGACAGGACTTTTCCCAAGGCCTTTGCATCATCCATATCTCTAGGAACCTTTATACATTCTCTTTCTTCCCTGGGGAAAGAAAAAAAAAAAGCAGGAATAAAATAAGTAAATATAGTCAAACAGTACAGTAAAAGCACTTACAGAATATATAGATACATTACATTACTAAACTACAACCTCAGGATATAAACCGCAATTATTGCTGTGACAATGCTCTCAGATGAATACTTAATATTTGCACTGTGTTTCTGTTAGAAAATACTCAATTTTAGATATTTGCAAACAATTTTTTATTCATTACAATAATCTGCTTCATTTCTAGGAGATTTTTTTTCTTATCAAGTACCAATCAAAAGTAAATAATTACTTCAACCAGACCTTGGCAACTGAACAGCAGTCAGCATTTCAGCCAAAAACAACTGTAACTGCCTCAACACTAGGGTCATAACATTTGAAGTGCAGTAAGAGTAGCACAGCTTTACCTCACAAACAAACAAAGCTTTAAGAGCAAAATCTCTTGTCACACCTTAATCTGGTGCAACCCTGGGCAGCACAATTGAGCGTCCTCTCTCCCTCTGTACCAGTCGTGGCCAGACTGTTGCAAATTGAGTTTGTCGAGCAAGTTAATCAGACTGAAAATTAAGTACTAAAAGAAAATAAAACTGTCAAGAGAAGCAGGCGTCTATCTTGTCAAACTATCTGTCTTTCCAGCACAAGTACTAGATGCAACAAAAATGGGAAAAAGAACGTGAAGCTTAGGCATGAAGGAAGAAGGATGTCCCCTTTTGATGGCAGACTGCAGTTATACCAGTGGACAAGGAATTGTAAAATAAACCTAACCAAGCATGTTTTGGCTCTCAGCTGAAGAAGGTTAAGAACATAGTTACCATTGCTAATGTGACAAGGTGTAACTTTTCATAACAGAGTAACTCAGCTGTCCAACAGAAACCCTAGGTCAAGTATACCTCTGTTTATACAGATCTATCAGTTAGTACTTCAGTATTAAGCATTGTATCCTGACATTCTAGGTTATAAACTAAAATTTCCTTTAAAAAAAAAAATAAGGTGATGTCTATAATTAATTAATGTCAATTTAAAAATCACGTAACCCCATGTAGGCTTTTCTACAATTTGATACTGAAGGAAGAGCAAATAAATTAATCTTTCATTATATACTTACTCACTAAGTTGTGGGAAATTTTTATATACCAGGAACATAAGGAAAGCAGCTGATAAGAAGATGGATACTAAAATAAGAAGTGATGTCCGAGCTGATCCACCTTCTGCCTGAGCTTTCCCTGAAATCAAACAAAAACAAAGTTAAGGAAAAAAACCAAACCAAAACAACAACAATCACCACCCCTCACATCTCTCAACAAGTTCCAGACTTCTACTTTAAGTAAATGTTAAGGTAAGCTCTCTGTGGACATTAACTTCCCCCCAATGCTTTCAATAACATATGCAATACATTGCTCACGGTCCCTGAAAGCTTGCAAACAAACCTGAAGTTCTTACACTTGCAAACATCCTATAGAAGACAGCTTCTATGATCTGTAATAATTTAAGCCTCAATTAATAAATCTGTAAAGAGAAAAACAGAGCAAAACAGAGCCATACATATTTTCTCCTTTTTGCCAGAAGTCTTCTGCCAGTTTAGTTAACCAGAGATTTAACCTTGAAGTTAAACCTTCAGTATGTACATTGCAATTTTGAAAGAGGCTCATTAAGATCTTTTTTCCCTTGGAAGAAACGACACCACGCAAAGCCACCAGCCAACCAGAGGAGACACGCTCATCAGAAGGAAACATATTTAAACACACACCAGGCTGAGATATAAAGATTACAGTTCTCAGACTTGGGAATCACACATATTTTACACTATATAAAAAGACTGGTTTGGATATGTCTACGTAAGTTTTTATTAGGCTTTAAATCCTTGTGTAAGGGAAGTAATGTGAGTACCATAAGTGATACATTTTAGGCCTCTTCTGTATACATTTTTACCAGTATGATTCTATATATATATATACACACACACACACATATACACACACACACACACACAATACACCGATTGGCACCAATGCGGCTAATGTGCACAAAGAATTTTAAACCAAGAAATAAACAGTAAGAACTCTCTGCATCCACACTAGGGTGTGTACATGCGCATATATTAAGACTCTCTCCTCAGACACTGCTAAGCTAGCACAACTTTGCAGCAAGCATCAGCCTTAGTCACCTGAAGAACACAAAAAATACCAAGGCTGTATTTTCATTCGCAGATGCTGGAGGCATGACTACAATGCCAACGAGCAACATTCAAGCGGGTCACACTGCCACCTCACTGTTGTGAAACACAGCGAAAGGATGATGAAACCCACGGCCACAGAGGCGGCTGGGCGAGCTGGCAACTTCATTCACATTAACGTTTGTCACTTTGAGGGCAGCACGATCCCACAGGTGTGCACTGGCTCTGCCAAGGCCGAAGGGGCAGAAGGCAGCACTCGTATAGCAGTTACAAGCGCGAATACCTCACCGGTGGTTATTTGCTTAACATCTCCCCCAGAGAGGGAAACAAATACAAATTTTTGAAAACAAAAACCTTAGAGAACGAAAGAGAAAAATACAGCGTCTGTGCGGGTGGGGGGGTTGCTGCCCCATTCCGTCCCTTGGCTCCGCCGCGGGTGGCGGCTGCCAGGCCCCGCTCAACTCACCCGTGCCACACACCGACCCCTCTCTGAGGCGGCCGCGTCGCCGCTCTCCCGCCCAACCACCCCGCGCGCGACACGGCGATGTTGCCCGTTGGCGGGT
>NW_010170483.1:0-885 GCF_000695765.1 Mesitornis unicolor | reverse complement strand
CGGCGTCCCAGCCCGGCCTCCTCGGCGCCGGCTGGAAATAAAGGCCGATCGTGCCTGCAGGAAGCAGGGTAATACCCGCCTGCGGGTTTGTTCTACCTGGGTAACGGCATGAGGTGCGAGAGCGGCTTTAGATGTGTGAACGGGACTGGGACCTTCCCACAGAGAGAGGGGGGCCGGAATTTCGAAGGTGGTTGCGCCTCGCTGGCGCCCCGCCGCGGCGACTGGTGGTGCCCGGGCGGCTTTGGGGCGGGGTGGCGCGGGAACAGCAGGAGGCCTTGAGGAAAAGAGGAAATCCTTATCTGACTTTTACAGTTAGGTTTTTAGGTTTTCGAGCCGGTTTGTTCCTCTCTTTCGAGAAGAAATCTCCAGTGAGCTGTTGCTAACAAGCTGGGTTGCTCTTTCCCAGGAAGAAAGAAAACTCCTCTGTCTGTCACAGGATTTTCTTCATGTCTCTTCCAGTCAGTAAGAAGGTTTGAAATCCCACAGAAAAGCTCGAGGGTCATGTCTCAGTGTTCACAGATTCCTTGGCATTCAAGTGGAATCTGGCCTCGAAGCACTTATTTCCTCATGCAGTCTTTTGGCAATAGGACACCTCTTAACCTTTCAACTCTCCCCGCCTGCGAGAAGCGTTACAGTCAGTGTTCTTCAGAGGGAACACTCTGACACTGTGGGACAACACACACTGCATAAGCTTCTGGGCAGGCTTGTTGGCCGAGGGAGATAGTGTGTGGCCCTCTCTCCCCTTTTCCAGATGTATCTACTTATAAACCTCTAGCCTTTTTTCAGGGTCTTTTTCCTAGAAATGCAGCTCTCGTGGGAGAGCTGGACGCCATTCTTCGATTTAACTTCGACCTCATTTATCACAGAATCACAGAATCACAGAAC
>NW_010170482.1:0-1496 GCF_000695765.1 Mesitornis unicolor | reverse complement strand
GGCAGCACCGTGCAGGGCGGGAGCACAGCTCACGGCTTGGCTCTCTGTGTCTTTAAGGTGCCTTTGAGATTGAGATCAACGGGCAGCTGGTCTTCTCTAAGCTGGAGAACGGAGGCTTTCCCTATGAGAAGGACGTAAGTACCCAGTCCCTCCAGGATCCCTGGAGCTCCTCCCTTGACACGGCTGTGATTCGGCCCCGCGCCGCTGCCTGGCCTCCACGCCTTGCTTCCAAGCGCTCCCAACCCCTTCTTTCCCCTCCCAAGCACTCCTTCCCCCTCCAGACCTCACAACAAGGCCAGCCCGGAGCACAACCCTCTCTCCTCTGTCTCCTCAGCTGATCGAAGCGATTCGCAGAGCGAGGAATGGGGAACCGCTGGAGAAAATCACCAACAGCCGCCCCCCCTGCGTCATCCTGTAGCTCTGCACCCCACTGGGATCTCTGAGTGCCCACCTGCCAGCTCCTGGCCCCCACAGCATCCCCCTGCTTCGCTCCTCGCTGCCTTCATTAGCTTCCTGCATGCCTGGGGGCCATCAGGGGAATGTGAGAGTGTGAAGACCCCCCCAGGGAACACCACTGGGATGGGCAGAGCTCTGGTGCTGGTGTTACTGGGGTGGGGGGGGCTGTTCTCGCCTGTCCCTTTGGGTCACATCCCCACTGTGCCTGACCCATTGTGGTGTGGGGTGGCTCCCCGTCTGCCTTTGCCTTCCCCCAGCAGTGCAGGGGGGGGCTCTCAGTTTATGGGAGCCCCCTATGAACTCCCTGTCCAGCCCTGGGGGGAGCCAGGCTGGGCACTGGAGGAGCCTTTGCAGCCCCAGGCACCCCAGCAGGTTAAGGCAGAGGAAAAACCGCTCGTTGTAAACATGAGCGCGATTCGTTAATCATTAAAACCTCTCCTGTCACTGTTTAAACCACTGTGGGGGCAGCAGGGACCGGCTGCCCCGGCCGGGCATGGGAACCCCGGCTTGGCTCTGTCCCCATGGCCAAGAGGTTTATTTAACAAGCGTCCCCCTCACCCCCTCCCCGTTCTCAGGCTCTCGCCTCTCCCTTTCCGCCTGCAATGACCCTGCCCTTCGCCGCAGGGCGGCTGAGCCGGCGGAGGGGCCCCCCTATTTATTCTATACTGTGTATAAACCCACGGCCCGGTGCTGAATAAAGGACAGAGATCGTGGCCCCTCTCGTGTCCCTCGAGTCCGGGGGTGGGACACAGGCACCGAGGTGCAAAAGCAGGGTTAGTTCAGGTCCTGGCTCCTGCCTGCCCTGCCCTTGGACCAGGACTTTTACCCTCCAGGTAAGCGAGTCCTGCCCTTCGCCGCCTCCTCAGGTGGTGGCAGGAGGGAAGGGACACGATTGTGACAGAGGCGGCCGCCCTGCGCCGGCGACGAAGGGAGAACTACGCAGACACGGAGAGTAGAAAAACCCAAAACAATGTACAATTCTCAAATATACATCTCGGTGCGATGCAGGCGGCTTCAAAAGAATCCAGGAGGAGCCGGGA
>NW_010170481.1:0-909 GCF_000695765.1 Mesitornis unicolor | reverse complement strand
CACAATAATACATTACTATAATATAATATTCTAATAATATAATAACATTCTAATAATGCACTATTACTACTATTGTTAATAATAATATTCATATTAATATGAAGTCATTTCTGCTCTCATCCTGCCCAGTATTTTTTGCAGCTGTAGAAGAGGTGATTTTTTTATTCAGAGAAGGAATAAGGACTGGTGTCTGTGCAGTAAAAGACTGTTTTTCACTTGGAAGCCAGTGGGAAGAATCTTCTGCCATCTGCAGTAGGCTTTCGGAGGCCCAAGGTTAAAGGCATTTATATCATGGCTTTTTAAATGGTTTTTGGTTTTTGCCGCTTTTTTTTCAACATCTGTCTGTCAAATTGCAGCAGGGCAGGCGGGCAGGATGGAGAGATAATTGTAAATCTTTGGGGAAAGGCTGATTCCTCATAAAGAATACGGGCCATCGAAGAGACAGTTTGTAGAGATGGAGATGCAATAAGGGTTCGAAGCCTTAAAGAGTATGTGAATAGGCAATTTTTCACATTTTCATTGAGTATTTGACATCCTTTCAATGCATTTTGAATGTTCTAAGTAAATTAACATTAGGTCATGAGCAAAAGTTAACAGGAACTGGCTCATTTTCTTTAAGTTAATCCGATGAGATTTCGACTGTGGGCCAAGTCCTCCTTTGGGCAACGCCATCTGTAGATAATAGGGAATTATGTGAACTTCAGAGCCTGGCACTGCTGAGCGGAAGATAAATCTTTGACATCACGCTGCAGTTTTTCCTCTGTTCCTTGGTTTTCTTTCCTCTCTCTCTCACACACACACAAGACTTTTCTTATGAGGGCATTGTGTTGGTTTTGTAAGCGTGTGGGGAGACAGCGTAGAGAAAATCAGGAGCGAGTTGTGCTTGCTATGCTTGGCAATTTTAATCTT
>NW_010170480.1:13945-14284 GCF_000695765.1 Mesitornis unicolor | reverse complement strand
CCTTTCGTTCACTCTCAGGGTTTTAGTGTTGTCGTTGCCCATTCAAGCATCTTCGTCTGCTTGACCGTCATGGGCTGCTGCATGGGGAACGTCCATGGAGGAGGCTGATTGACTTGGGATGGGTGAAGATGGTCACTTTGTGGAGTTTCAGATCTGAGTCAGGCTGCATGAGAAACAAAAACCATGGGGATAAAGCAACGAACCCTAACCTCTCACAGCTCCTAGAGTCTTTACAAAATGTCCATGGCTTTGGCCATCCCAGGCCAAACAGTTGCACTTGAGATATGGAGAGTGGAGGGAATCGCAGAATCCCAGAATGTCAGGAGTGGGAAAGGACCC
>NW_010170480.1:8762-13359 GCF_000695765.1 Mesitornis unicolor | reverse complement strand
ATCAGCTGCCACCAGCACCCCCAGGTCCTTTTCTGCTGTGCTGCTCCCTAGCAGGTCAGTCCCCAACCTACACTGGTCCATGGGGTTGTTCTTCCCCATTGCTTGTTGCAAGGTGCAGGTTGGTCCCAAACAGGACCATCCCTTTTGTGAGGCATTTGTCGGATGCTGAAGGAGCCACTGGGATTTGCTGCCTAAGAGGGATCACAGAAGGACCAGCAGCAGCAAAAACCCCATCCTCATTTATGTTATCCCTTGTGATTTGCCATGATTTACCATCACCAGTGAAAGAAGCAAAGCTGGTGCCTCCTTCCAGCTTCTTCAGCTGATGCTGCTGCAGAGGAGGGGTGAGTAAAATGATAGCACAACTCTTGCCCACAGCAGGGTGCCTCTAAAACCAACAATTTCCCTCCTCTGGTCCTGCCCCACACGGTACTGGGCTGAGAAGTGGGGTGGGATGGCTCAGGAGGAGGTTGTTGCTAAGGAGTGGTGGGTGGGTATTGGTGAGGGGCAGAAGGGGAGGCTCTTGGGTTGCTGCAGATTGCCAACAAGATCTTGAAAAGCTTTTCGTTTCTTCTTTCATTAAACTTTGATGTAGATGGGCCTGGGGCAGCGGAGAGGCATCTGCTGGGTTTCTGGATTCCCACAGGCAGGTGGACGGGGTCGAGGGCTGTGCAGACACCTTCGTTAGGAAGGTAAAGCCCAAAAAGCGCGCACATGGGTGTCAAGCGTGCTCCGCTCTGCTGTCTGTTTGCAGCAATTTGGGTAGATGGCAGATTTCCCTTGGCGTGTGCTAGCTGACCGTATGACAGCTTGCCAGATGCCACTTGCCCTTCTCCAAGAGCTGTTTTCCCCAAAACACCTAGAAAAGGGGACTGTCTGGGAGAGCAGAGCAGTCCTGAACGCCCCTTCTCTTCCAGAGCTGTTGGCCTTTCTCGTTACAGCATGTGTGTTTATAATTTAAACTTGACATACGCACACATGCATTAGGAGTCCCGTGGGCTTCTCGGGTTCTGCTCCAGGCTTCCTACCATGTAAACCGCAGAGTGTTTTGCTCCGAAATCTAAACCGACCCCTGTTAGCGGTCCTTCCTGAGACCATGAGCTCCTTGTCCTGTGCTTTCGCCGCACCCCTCGCTGCTAGAACCAGCAGCGCTGAAATGTTGGTTTGTTACGTTCTCCTCCAGCCACCTACGAACAAACACCAAAATAAAACCAATGTGGGAGAGAGACCGAGTGCGATTTTGCTGCCCGCTGAAAAGCCACAAATCTGCCTATGAAAACCACGAGTGCCTGGGCTTGGTGGTGTCTTTTGGCTTAAACAGGAGCAAAAGCCATTGCTTTTGTGTAGGTCTTCATGTAGACCCTCCCAGGAGGGGTGGCCTTCTGCCTTGCGAGGTGTTTCCCTTTGGCTCTCTCAGGGATTTCGGCTTCATAAAGAGCATGGCCACCGGGAAATGGAAGAGCTGCGTTTCAGATCCACGTTGTTCTCAGCAAGCCAGCTCTGCTGGTCACTTCCATTGCCGTCCTGCGTGACCTGTGACTCCAGACAAAGCCGTGTCACCGCGGCGCTCGCCGTGCCCTTGGGACACTTTGTCCCACCCACCCAGCGCTCCTGGTCTGCTCCGGCCTCTCCGCCCTTCTTGCAAGTTGCTGATATTTCCTTTGACATCAGCTCTCTGCACACACAAAAAAAAGTCCAATTTCTCCCTGCCAAATTTAGCTCTGTTTAGGCACCAAAATAGATGGGAGTAAGGACCGGTGACTGTTTTTTTCCAAAACATTGTCTCAGGACTAGGACGAAGGAAGGGAGCTGCTGGGTTGGAGAAAGGAGAAGCTTGATTTTCCTATTGGGGACACAAAGTTCTCCTCTCTGAAGGCACAGATGTGCTCCTTGGATGAGGAGCTTTGTTCCCATGTAATTAACCCTTCTTTCACCCCGATGCCATCTGCTGCTGGGGGGAGGCAGAGGTCTGGGGAAGGGCAGGAAGGGTCTGCAAGGAGGACCTGCAGCAGTGCACCACCGTGTGTGTGGTTTCATGGTGGGGTTGGGTTGACGTTGGACTTGATGATCTTAGAGGTCTCTTCCAACCTTAACGATTCTATTTTTAATTGGGAAGAGCAGAAAGGCAGCTCCTAGGACTTAATGAAGGCTTCGCATTGAGGAAATGGGTGCTTTAGGTCCTTGTGTTCTGCAGACAGTTTCGTTTTCCAGGGTAATTGAGTTTGCACGTGTGTCCGCAGTGCAGCTTACATTCTTCAGGATACCCCAAGCTTCAGCCTGCTGTGGTAGTGCATCGTTTGGAAACAGCCTCGCTGGGTGTTGTCCTGTTTTTAGCCTGACTTCCTAAACTAGTACAGCCGATGCGATTGGGCTGTGTGCGTGGCTGCTCCCTCCCTTCCTTTTCTCGTTGGTACCCATTGGCTAACTGCAAGCAGATCTTCAGAGGAACAGCGATCTCTGAGATATTAAGCTCCTCCTATGCATACAGTGATCAAGTGGATGAGGAGGACCCAAGCCCCCAGAAATGAAGAAGGTTTAGTGTCTTTTTAAGCTATTGGACATCACTGATCCCACACAGAGTTAACCATGAGGTGCTTGGCTGCAGGAGAAGCCCAACTCAGACCTGGTTGGCCACTGCTGTGAGGGATCATGTAGAGTGCTTGTGGGCACCTGTGAGTGTTAGGGGTGTTTTAGTGACAGAGAAGGATAATTTGGTCACCAAGAATGGAAAATACTCTTGGAAATGCTTGTGCTAAACTGTATGATCATGGTGTATCCAATTTTCTCTGGAAGAGTTAAAAGTGAAGATGAAATTTAAAAGGGAAACTACTTTCTCAAGAAACACACTTGAAGAATGCAGCCAGAGCAAGGTTCAAGTGAGGACGTGCTGGCCAGCAGCAGGACTTACCCAGGGGCTTGGTGAGTTCTGCATTGCTTGAAGCCTCAAAAACCAAAGGTCTCCAAATTGCCATGGGAGCTGTAGGGTTGGTGCATTAGCAGTTTCTCCAGGCTCTTTGCAGAGGACCAGGATGGATGGTCACTGTAAACTCTGTTGGTCTTGGACTCAGGGATGCCTTCTGTGGTCTGCAAGCCTTAATTCATTACCATCCCCAGCAACCTTTCTCCTCCGTTACAGCTTAGAATGGTTTTGGTTGGAAAAGATCTTTAAGGTCATCAAGTCCAACCATCGATGAGATCTTCCTCCAGAGGAGCTCAAAATATTATCTCAGTAACCACTGCAATAATTAACTGTCATTTTTTAAGGCTTTTCACACAGAGAGGGAGGATTTTTGGAGTTGGTGTGTTATGTTGTCATGCCGATGTGACAAAGCTGCTGCTGGATGAGGCCGTTTCCCACCCAGCCCTTGCCCTGGCCCAGGCTGCTCCCTCGTGGCCCCTCGCGCGTGGTGATTCACCGGCAGCGGCTGGAGCTCCGGGGCTGAGATAGATTGCAATGGAAATAAAAGGAGCGACTTTTACAGGGCTTTTATTGCCAGCCTGGGGAGTACAATACTGCGTAAATATAATTCATTATGGTTATGACAGCTCTATGGTCCCTGGAAAATAAATAATACTTTGTACTTACATAGCGCTGTTCCTTCAGGAGCCTCAGAGCTCTTTGCTCACATTAACAAAGCCGCACGATGCCCATAGTAGGATGGTAAATACAGCATCCCCCTTATTGGGTGGACATACCCAGTCAAAGAGGTGGGCAGGCTCAGTGAGGTGCTCGTGATGTGGTCGATGACTTGCAAATGGTGTGGGGATACAGACCGAAAAAAGCTGCCATGTTCCCTTGCTGCTGTGTCCTCAAAATGCTACTGAGCATCAACCCTTTACTGACACCTTCACAGCTGTGTTTTGGATAAATAAATAAACATGAAGGAACCAACCCAGTGAGAGGGGATGGTTTAGTGCAGCAGTGTCAGCAATCTCGTGTGTGATGTGGGTGGATTCCCCATAGATGGTGTGCATTGGGATCCACCAGTATTTGCCCCACGTGGTTTCTCCCATACGGAAATCGCAGATAACTCCATTCCCTGCACCAGCTCTGAGAGGATACGAGAAGTCTGTGGGTTTCCAGACCTGCTTTGGTAGGATCTGAGGTGTTGAAAGGATGTTTGCGTGAGAACTGTTTCATTTCTCAGGCTCACACACTGGCAGAGGCTGGTCAGGGCAGTGGTAGAGTTCCCATCCCTGGAAGTGTCCAAAACCTGTGTGGATGTGGCACTTGGGGACATGGTTTATGGCCATGGCGGGGTTGGGTTGACTTGGACTGGATGGTCTTGGAGGTGTCTTCCAACCTTAATGGTTCTGCAGTTCTGTAATGTATGGCTCTGTCTTGCTCTGATCCCTTCCACTTGGCCTGTATTAAAAACAGTGTGACCAGGAGGTCCAGGGAGGTGATCATTCCCCTGTACTTGGCACTGGTGAAGCCGCACCTTCAGTCCTGTGTTCAGTTGTGGGCCCCTCACTAGAAGAAGGATGTGGAGATTGTGGAGCGTGTTCAGAGCAGAGCCACAAGGATGGGGAGGGCTCTGGAGAACAAGGCTGATGAGGAGCGGCTGAGGGAACTGGGCTTGTTTAGCCTGGCGGA
>NW_010170480.1:1630-8497 GCF_000695765.1 Mesitornis unicolor | reverse complement strand
GGTAGGCAGGAACGGTTGGACATGATGATCTCAGAGGGCTTTTCCAACCGAGTGATTCTGTGTGATTCTGTGATCCTGTGATTCTGTGATATAATTTCCTCCTGTATCTTGGAGCTGATATTTGCTTTTCCCACTGTTTTACAGGGGTACCATCCGTTGCCTCATGAAGCTGAAATCGCACACACCAAAAAACTGTTCAGAAGAAGAAGAAACGACCGGAGGTGGGTGAAGCCTTTCTTTAATACTTTATTTTTTAATCTTTTCTTCCTCATTGCACATCTGAGTAGCTCAAACTGACTGCGTGAAGGAGGGGGTGTGCTAAACAGGCGGCTGAGTTCCCATGGCATTGGTGATTTCAGTCCATTGAGTTAATTTAATTGGGTCAAGTGGATATTTAATTGTGTAAATCGCATATTTAATTATGTGAGGGCATCTAGAGTCCTTGATAGGAATTGTGACTGTTGGTAAATGTGAAAATAAGTGGGGAATAAGGGATTTAGTTGTGCGTGCAGCTTTGTTTCTGCCGGCGCGTTTTGGTGTGGCGGAGGCAACACAACCAGGACAACAAAGCTTTGCTAAACCCAGGAGTTTGCGAGGTTAATGTTATAGAACAGGAGGAGAAGTGGCTGATTTTTGATCCTAGCGTGGTCTGAAATCTGTGTCTGAGCTGTGACACCTCACAGGGGGATTTCAAGGAAGTCCTCTGACATCTGTAATAGTCGTTGGAGTGCGTCCTCAAATCTCCCCGTCACTTCTCAGCTCATGAACGGCTGCAGTGCAGTTAACTCTGTGCTTGGTTTGGTTTTCCCAAATTTTACTGACCAACCGAAAAAACAGCTGAGAAGAGTTTGCTCAGACATCCTAGAAACATTCTTCTGTGGGCAGGGCAGTTCCTCAGCAGCAAACTCTGTTTGCATTTGCCATCCTCCGTGGGGCTCCCTCCTTTCTTCCTGTAGACAATTTAAAAGGTGATTTAGTCTTGTGATTTAGGGACAAAAAGGTCTTATTTCAGCTGGGTTGCAGCCCTATGATCACCAAAACGTGGTTACAACCAAGCTGGAGTCTGCTTGTGTTGCAGGAGCGAGCTGGGTGCACTTCCTCACAGCACTGGGCTGGGCTCTCTGAAAAATCAGTGGAGGTTGGAGCATCCTGCTCCATCCTGCCTCACCGAGCGAGTCCTCCTCCACCATCCGAAAAGCGCATAGTGCTACGGGAGAGGGGACCCGCAGAGCCAAGGGATCTCCTGCCTGGAGCCCCATGCCCAAAGCTGCGCTGGACCAGAGCCATGGAATTGCGTGGTGGTTCTTCCCTCCCATCCAAAAAACCAGAGGTCCGAGGGATCACACCAGACACGTATTTCTATTTCATTTTATTTCTGGTCCCTTCAGATAAGCCATCAGCAGACAGAAGCATTCAGCCCCCGGGACATCCCTGCCTCCCGCATAGATGGAGAGATAGCAACAGAAACTGCCTTGGGCTGGGGTTGGGAGATCACAGCGTGAGATACAGCCCAGACCAAGCAGCACTGGGGTAATATCCCAGGGGGAGAGATAGAGACCTTAAAACCCGGTTGATACCACATCATGTGGAAAGAAACATGAGGTTGTTTCAGCCCTAAGCAGCCATAAATAAAATAAAGAGAGCAGAGGAGGTGCAGTCCTGCACAAGTCCTCCACAGGCATCCGTGGTGGTGTCAAAGTTGGCCAGAAAAACATACTTATTTTAATTGCAAAAAGCTAAGAAGCTTGGGCTGAGGGAGCTGGAATGAAACAGCAGTCTGTTAAATAATTATTTAAGTAGAAAAGGCATGATCCCATCCTCTAGACTTTGACTGGGGAACCTCAGCAACCCCCCTCTTCCCATGCTACATGGGGGTTTTCAGGGTCCCCATGCGTCTGTGGTGCATTTGGGACCAGGAGGGGAGTTTTTGTCTTGAGGTGCCCGCAGAAACCACTCATTCTTTAAAATTCATGGTTATTTTATGAGAAAAATATGGTAGAAATCAGGGAAAATAAGCTAGAAATTTGGAAAAAACCCACAGACTGCACTGGAGCACAAACAGGTTACAAAGCTGTTCACACTTTATTGCAGTGATATTATCTTAATGTCCCAAGTGTCATTCTAGGGGAGAAAAGCTTCATTTCAGAGCTGGTGGAGCCCCCCAGGTGGTATAAATATCCCTCAGGATGGGATTTGATGGCCAGCAAAACAGTTGGGAGTTATGGGCTTTTTGTTTTCAACCTCATCTGGACATGGAGAAACTCAAAATTACAGTGGGTTGGCCAGAAGAAAAGACCCCGCAAGCAATGCCCTGCACTGCCATGGTGTACCAGCTCTTCTTGCCCAGCATCTGCCTGGTCCAAGAGGGACGAGATGTCCCAGGTGACTTTATATAGCTTTATAAAATTTTATGTAACTTTATATAACATTATAAAAGCTGATAAAGCACTTCGGCACCCATAAATCTGCAATTTTTTTCCCATTGGTCTTATAAATTATAGCAGCTGTCCCCGCGTGCTCCTCTCCCCTCCCTGATGGTGACATTCCAAAGGGGCCGTGTTTTGGGCTAGCGAAGCACCTTTTGTTTCTTATTTGAAATGTCCGGCTGTGCTACAAATAGCGCCCGTTCCCGCTTCCTTCCCGTCACCTTTCCTCGGGAAATGCTGTCACCGCGTTGAGAGGAGCACGGCTCACCTACCCCAGGGTCTCTGCCGTGCACCTTTCACTCTCATGGGGACAAGCAGCCCTATGGGCATCCACCCATCGAGCTCTACTTGCATATATAATACATTTTGACATTCCTCAAGTAATTTTTCCATGGGATGAGTGCTTCATTTTTTGTATAAGGTAGAAATGACGGGCAGACTATTAAAACAGGCTTCGGCTTTCCCAGTTAAGAACTGCTACGAAGCACAGAATCCCAGAATATGAGGAGTTGGAAGGGACCTGGGAAGCTCCCCCAGTGCAACCCCTGCCACAGCAGGATCACCAGAGCAGTCCCACAGGAACACGGCCAGGGCTTTGGGGGTCTCCACACAAGGACACTCCACAACCTCTCTGGGCAGCCTGGGCCATGCTCCAGAACCCTCACACTCACAAACTTTGGCCTCATCTTCAGCTTGAACCTCCTGTGCTCCAGCTTGGGACCATTGCCCCTTGTCCTGGCATTGGCCATCCCAGAGCAGAGCCTGGCTCCTTCCTCCTGACACTCACCCTTTCCAAATGGAGACTCAGGAATGAGAGCTATGGTCCTGTCTGAGACATTTTCAGTAACGGCATTTAACATCAGAGCCACATCTGGGAGAAGGTTTGGTTGTACAAGGTGGTGAGAATGCAGACAGGAGGTGGCAAGGCCCTTGCTGCTACAGTCAGTGCAGGGACCAGGGAGAGGAGTCACCCTCCCCACCTCACCCGGCACAAATCCCAGTCCTGGTGTTTTCTCCATTGGTTTGGACACAGGAGGTGTAATGGCCACCTTGTGATGAGGGTGATGGAGGGCATCACTGCTTGGTGGGGTTGTTGAAGGGAGGGCAAGTGACAAAAAGCTTTGTGCTGCACGGGGTTTCTCCAGTTCCCCTGGCATCCTGAGATGATCTGTTTTGGGATGGAGGGTCCAACCATCCAAACCCCATGGCCTGGAGATGCATGCACAGAGGCTTGCGCCGCCCTTGGAGAAGTGATAAGAAATGTTGCCAAGTTTATAAGGGTTTACAAGCAATATATGGAGTTGCTATGGGTTAAGACACGTGAGTGGGTACCTACTTCTCAATCTTCTAGTTAGCACAGTCCTGAAATTGTTCTTCATCACCTAAGGAAGGGGACAGGAAAAGGCTGCTGGGGAAGTCTTTAAAAGTTCGTGCTGTCGTAATCACATTGGTTCAGTTGCATCTTGTTGGATTCAGACGTCAAATCAGGCTGAATTCCTTATCAGAAGGAGATCCTCGTGTGTGTAGATGCTGGCTGGTATCTCCTGGGCTTTCATGGGTCTGTCTATGGGACAAGAGAGGATTACAGAGGGAAACACAGAGTCTCATAGAGGATGGAGTAAAAACCTTAAGAGATAATCAACCCTCTCTTCCCAAAAGGCATCAGAATTCCTCTTTTTAACAGAAAAGGTGTGGATCCCTTGTGCTTCCTCCATGCCCGCTGTGGTGTCTCCAGGCTTTGGGATCACCAAAGCCACAAGGAGCTGTTTGGGACCAGGGCTGGCCTTGGGTTGAGCTTTGTGTCATCTCCTGCTTCTCCTTTTGGATGGGGTTTTAAGAGGCGTGTTCCTGCACATCGGAAATCTATCCTTCACAAAGCCCTCGTGTGGGATAAGGAGCTGGAGCAGACTGTGAAGGTCCTCCTGGCTCAATACATGAAGAGAAGGGGTGGGAGCAACGAGGCTCATGTGCTCCCCTCGGCGTGCCCCAAATACCTACGGCATTTGACAGCAGGATTACAGAAACGTCCCCAAGTTTTCACTTGCGTTGTCCCAATTTGCTTCCTACTGTTAACTTGGCTTTACACTTAAATGATCAGGAAAAAACAGTCTGGATTATTTTTGTGTGTGTGTGTGTTGTTTTCTGGTTTTAATTAGACTTAGAGCTGAGGGAGGCACAAATATCCTCCCTCCCTGGTGGCTGTCAGGGACTGTTTCCTCTTCCTGAGGCAGGAGGGTTGTGTAAGAGCCTGACCCCTCCTGCTCGCACCCACGCCGAAAACTGGGTTAGCTGGGCTGAGTGCACAGAGGGGTGGGCACCCCTGTCCTGCCCCATCCCAACGGGCCATCACGTTGCTGAGGGACCTCGGGGGGCTCATCCCAGCCTGTCCGCATGGCCCTGGGCTGGGGTCTCACACAACGTGGTCCTGCACTGGGACAGCCCAAAGGACGGTCACGGCGGGCGCAGGGCCAGGCAGCGAATGTCCCAGAGCCGCCCGTGGCTCTGCCGAGGAGCGTGGGCAAGCTGTGATATATTTCTTTTCCCATTATATTTGATTTTACAGACCCTGAGGGACACTCAACCACCTACGGTGATTAGTTCGACTGATTAAGCTGCTTTTCCTCTTGTGGCCAACTCCTTTTGTGAAGGGTTTTCAATAGCCACGCTGGTCGGGACATTGTTCCTGTACAATTTCCTTTCAAAACACCATAAAGGGCACTCTACCACTTTACTCTGTCATAAACCATTACAGGAATTGGCTTTGCCCAGCTTGCTCCTTCACGGGCAAGGTCTCATTCAGGGAGGAGGCACGGGGTCAGGTGAGAGTTGCAGGATCACTTGAGATGAAGCCGGAGTGAGATGGAGCCATTAGCAAGGGGGATCTGAGATGAGATATGAAATGTAAAGCAGATATTTTCTGCTTTATATATGTATTTATTAATATGAGGATCCAGGGAGAAGGAGAAAAATAAACTTGAAAGCCCAGAGAAGGAAATGCTGCTTTGCACGTGTTTGCTGGTTCAGCCTTGCCCAGCAGAGGCTGGGAGAGGATGTGGATGCTCTTAAGGTACCTGGGGTTAAAGGGTGCAGGGGGAGAAGGGCCATTTCTACTGAAGAAACAGCCACTTAATGAAGACTGGAAATCTGGAAGTATCTGCGTCGATTGCCACCAAGATGTAGGGAGCTGGAGGGGGCTGCAGTGGCACAGGGTCCTTCCTCCCTGTGCTTGTAGTTACTCCCGTGCCCTCTCGTGAGGCTGTCGAGTAGGTCCATATGAAGACACGGTGTTGTTGGGACGTGGTCAGTCCATTAGCTGCAATTTGGGCGAGGCAGTGGCAGAGCAGGGCAGAGGTGGTAGCAGGAGGAGTCAAGCAGGAGCCCCTTTGGCCAGACACGCTGGCATCACTCAGCCCCACTGCCCTTCCTGCCAGGCACCGAGGAGAAGGCTCTGCCAGGGGTCACGGTGCTGAGACCCCACTCCTGGGAGGAGGTTGTGGAGAACAAAGCCTGCACCGGGCTCTCCATTGAAGGAGTGGTCCTTGCATGATCAAAAAGCCACCTCCTGATGGCCCGTGGGCATCCGGCTGCCGTGACTCAGTCACGGGTGGAGCTGATGGGCAGCTGCAGCTTCACCTCAAGAGGGACCTCTTGGGGCTGAGGTTTGGGGGTGCTTTGGCTCCATCAGGACCCCTCGGTGCCTGTGCAGTGCACTCTGGGCTCAGTGAACAGAGCACAGCATGGCATGGGGCTTTGGTGGTCCAACACCATCCTCAAACAGTAATCCCAGCCCTGGTACGTATAATACACAGATGATCAAACAGCTCTGATCTGAAGTTCAACCAAGTTTATATCTAACACCAGGTCTGCACTGGCTCATCTAACAGCCACTTGTCTGCCCCAGCACCATCTCTGGAGCTGCATGTGAGGGTCAGAAGATGCATTACCTACATAGGGAAAACCTTAGGTAGGGTCAGACACACAAGGTGAGCGGTCCATGCAAAACACCGGTATCAGGAAGGTGGAGCACTTGGTATTTAGCACCCATCGGGGTGTTTGTTTTGCCTGTCGACCGTGTCTCAACCTGTGCCGGGGTGAGGAGGGGTTTTCCACCCAGCTGCTCCTGTTTCTGCCATCGGGATCGGAGCTAAGCCCTTGTGCAGTTGAGGGTATCGGCGAAAACGTGCCCAGCCCTGAGTCCCCCCTGAAGGCAGATTGTGCGGCTGCGATCCTGCCCGCAAAACGCACCACGGAAGCCAACGCCGTGTTTACGGCTCCTTTCCTGATGCTAGCAATGACTGAAAGGATTTTGATTCCACGTGATGCGGGAAAAATGGACTTCTGTAAATATCGGAGCACTCTGCGTGCTCAAGGGCGATGTAAGGAGAAAAGTAAAGCTTTGTGAGCTGAGCAGGACACGCTCCACACGAGCAGGACTTCAGGA
>NW_010170480.1:0-1501 GCF_000695765.1 Mesitornis unicolor | reverse complement strand
TTGTTTCATGCCAGGAGGCAGTGGCAGGAGGGAGCCGGGCGCATTTCCCAGCTGCGGGGTTGCCACCTCTCTATTGAGAGCGGCTTTGTCATTACATAAAAACTGCAACACAAGACTTTTTATTCCCCTTTTTTTTTTATGATCTTGGTGACTGAAGTGACGCCTGCCCTGCAGACTAAATTTAACCTGAATTGCCAAGCTGCCAGTAGACTTTATGGCATCGGGAGGCTTTTGCAGGTTGTTTTTCTCCACCTCTGATTGGAAGACTCTATGTACCACCAGCAAAACATTTTACTGTTATGAAACCCTCAATGGAAATGTGATGGCCTGCTGGATAAGCCTAAGGTCTTATGATGTTATTGCACAGAAAGCAAAATAATTGCTCCAGAAAAAAAAAAGAGAGAGACCTTATGTCAGTTCTCACCTTTATCAGCGACTGCTGGGCTTCACCTCCATGGTCATGAGTCCTATTTCGGATGCTGTAGCATATCATGAAGTCATACTCATATCATGAAATCAATGCGAGGAGCTAGCAGACACCAGACCTTGTGAAACTCGCACCAAAATGGGGTGGGAGCCAGACATGGTGCTGTAAAGCATCTCCAGTGACACCATCTGAGTCCTACCACGTGTGTCCATAACCACATGAACTGTATATGAACTGGGTTCCTATGGTGCTCAGAGGGGATGAAATCAGTGGAGTTTGGTGCATGGACTGGAGGTCTCCACGGTGGCGCTCTGGTCAAAGTCCTACACAAGACTGAACTTTGTGAGCAACCCTGCAATGATCTGGTGCTGCGTAGAGGGGAGGGAGATGTCCCCTTCCTCTGAGACAAGATGGCAATCGCAGGTGCTTGGAAGGGCCTGGAAAGCTTCTCCCTGAGATCTTCTGGCCCCCACACAAGAAAAACGAGTCTGGCCATCTTATGAGAACAGGTTTCCTTGCTTTATTTCTCCTTCCCATGTTGACCAGAACCAAGGAAGTCCGAAAAACAAAGAGCTGTGGGAGGAGCTGAGCCAAAACGCCTCACACCGGAGGAAGCTCTGGGACGGGGATTTGTTTCTGGGTTCTCTTCAGCAAGAACAAAGACTTGAGCCTGGGCATCCCATTCTCTCCCATCATGGAGGGGAAATCTCTGCTCCGCCAAGGAAGCAAGGTTTCCCCCAGGACATTTTCACACTCAGAGTGCTGCCTTAGCTCTGCTTGAGAAGCTCTGGGAGCAGCAGTCTCCACTTCAGACTGTGCTTCCTATGAGTATTTCTTGTGTCTGAAGAAAACCTGCTTGTGTCTGTACTTGGAAGATGCATGTGGCCGATGAGATCTCTCACCCGGATTTATCTCGACCCCTCGTTGAGGCTGCCTGGTTTCGGTAGCCATAGCAAGCCCATCAGCTGGGTAGGCAGACCCTACCTGGGCCTACCCCCCAAGCTGGCTCAGCGCTGGTGATGAACAGGAGCTGGCACCAGTCACTGATCACAGAATCGCTCGGTTGGAAAAGCC
>NW_010170479.1:3113-3685 GCF_000695765.1 Mesitornis unicolor | reverse complement strand
CACTCCTGACGTGCTGGGATTCTGTGAAAACCAAAGTGTCTTAGAAACTTTGTTCCCATCAAGTGCTGTAGTCTTCTCAAAAATGCAACTTTCCTGAATAGCAAATTGACTCTATGATTCTGTCCCAGTAAAATTATGGCATGGTTAGGCAATGGGAAAGATTTTGTGTTGCACCTTGATTTTAAGCTGGATGAGGGGAGATTTAGACTGGATATTAGAAAGAAATTCCTGGCTGTGAGGTGGTGAGACCCTGGCCCAGGTTGCCCAGAGAAGCTGTGGGTGCCCCCTCCCTGGCAGTGCCCAAGGCCAGGTTGGCCGGGGCTTGGAGCAGCCTGGGCTGGTGGAGGGGTCCCTGCCTACGGGGTTGGACTGGGGGGGCTGTGAGGTCCCTTCCCACCCAAACCAGTCTGGGATTTGATGATTCTATGACCGGGGACACAGCCAACTCAAACCTGTTTGTTGCCTTGCTGGTGTCAGCAACCGTGGTGGAAAGAACGGTGGTGGTACCCACAGTGATTCAAGATCCCCAATTAGCGGGGAAATTGTGGTAGCATCAACCCTCTTCCTAATGC
>NW_010170479.1:0-3079 GCF_000695765.1 Mesitornis unicolor | reverse complement strand
GGAATGTGGTGTTGCTCGCTGTTGGAAACAACAGAGTGAAGTAGATGGACTGACAGCTCTAACGGTAGCAGGGCTTGTGTGCCTCATGGAGCTACTCATGGGTTTAAAAGTAAGCACTTAAGTGCCTATTGGCTGCACAAGGGCTTTAGTGCTCTTCAAACTAGTGAAGCAGATGATACTTCAAAGGCATTAAAAGTAGGTTAAGGAAAAGTATTTCACAGACTGAGTAGATATCTGAATAAAACTGACAGTCTTTAAGTGCAGATGGGTAAATAGAGGGGGTTCTCAGTGGGATCATCTAGTCTCTGTTAGAGAATAGCTCTGCTTTATTCCCTGTTCAGCACTTGGTCTCTCCGGCGTGATTGCCAAAAAAGGACAAGTTATACCAACTCTGATGGGAGTTATCACTCCACTTACCAACAGCCTGGAACAATCCATTCTGGTTTACACGGGCCACCTAAAAGCCAACGACAAGAAAATACTGTCAGGAAAGAATAAGAAAATACCCTTTTCCTCTACATTCAGCGTTATTCAATCAGCCAAGCGCAGTATGAGCAGTTACAGGCAAACACAGCACCGATACTGACTGGTGTGACCCAGGGCTTGGTACCTTAACTGGGCTTCAAGGAGCTGTTTAACCCTTACCCCTTAACCCTTCATCATCTAAAACCAACTCCTTTGCATCTAAGGAGTCCACTTTGAAGGGCTCTGAAGCGCATTTAAATGCATTTCAAAAGACATCTTACTCCTGTGATTAGTAATACTTGAGCTGACTAAAACCGAAGACGTGTACTTCCCCACCCCCTTTCTTTTTAGCCTTTTGCTCAGATGAGATAAGGAAATGAGGTTACACGATTTCCCTTTAGAGTTTATAATCAGCCACGCTATTTTAATAATCTACATTTAGTTCCACTTTCTGTTTCTTAAATGCTGGTACAATGCAGCGGTGTTTTGGTTGCAGGCTCCACAGGAAGACGTTTCCAAACCCAACAAACTCCGTCACCACCTCTTTTTTAAATGGTTATTTTTTTTTCCCCCCCTTTTAAATGTCACGAAATATTGCTACCAGCACGAAGTTCCGTAAATCTTTTAAAAAGCCATTTAATTTCTCACCTTAAGCTGTCTGACATTCGGGCATTAAAAATCACCTTTTATAAAGAAACGCTCTGAATTAGCCCGAGCAACTTTTTTCAGCCCGTAAAGAGTTCAGCAGATCCACAAGATCTGCACCAGGAATCCGCCAGCACTAAGCACTACGCCTGGTAGTAAATATTTGGTATTCCTTGTGGTAGTGAATATAAAGCTTCGGTATCACCGATTTGAAAACCACAGGGTTCTGTGTAAACATAAACGTCATCCAAAATGGGTATACCTACGTGCAACAGGCAGGATTCCTTGCTGCCAGCACACCACTCCAAGCTCCTTTTCGCAGCCAGCTGTGTCATTAACTCACCCAGTGTTATAAGGAGTGAAATATTCGTCCAGTGCAACGTAGGAATTAATAACAGTAACAAGAATAACTTTAGTTAAGTACATAAATATAAACACGGTATTAATCATCGACAGAAAACAGCCCATTAATGATGCTTCAAAGCTCTCTAGGAGAGGAACCGTAGGAAACGGAGATTTCCTCCGTATTTTAAATTTGGCCACTTGTTCTCTAGCTTTATTAAACAAAAAAGCGATTGTTTAGGGGAGGGAAAAAAAGAAATAAATCTGTTGCTATTTTGTACGGCTGTCCCTCTTTTGACACCATCTGTGGTCAGATTAAACGCTGAGATCTGAATCAACATCTCTGCCTTTAATCTCCTGTTGATACTTCTGCAGCTTGAGAGGTGAACGAAAAAAAATCATTAGAGGGGGCTGGCCAGCCGTCCGAGTTTGAGTTATGCCAGTGCCATCTTAATGAATTCATTAAGTCATATATAAATACGACCCTGGAATGTGGCAGCATACATTTTTGTTCTCTGAGGTCTAATAAAAACACAAAAGCTTTCTGTGTGGTTCGAGATGGCATTAGAAGCGCTTTGCAACGCAACCCCGGACCCTCTGCAGCTTCTGAAGCCGAAATTAAAGTACGCCGAGTTTCCTGCAGGACATTAAGCGTTTTCCTTTGAATTGTTTACAATTTGCTCTCCGCTGTGCCTGCTCTCGGAGCCGAGACCATAAAAAGCCACTGACAAATCCAAAGCGGGCGCTTTGCAGCCAGGAAAGCAGAAGAAACGCGGGCGGGGGAAAGGGGAGGGTGATTTTCTACCGACGGGCGACAACTCCGCAGTAAGAGACCCAGCGAAGTTACAAACCACATACTTTTGCCCTTGCATCGAGCATAAAATAGGTCACGGCAGAGAGAGACGCTGTGGCTTTAAGTATTGCCCGGCCTGAGCTGGATTATCATTAGGTTACGTAACTGCTGATGAGCTGCTTTTCATTAAGGCTTCCCCGAGCGGTGCTGGGAGCAGGAGCTGCCTCCAACAACCATCCTGGGGAAGGATTTCCTCCCTGTGCCGTTGCTCTCCTCCCGGCCCCGCAGCCTGCAGACAGGCCGAGGTGCTGGCACGGGGGATATTTCACCCATGTGATGTATGCGAACGGGAAGCAACTCGTTAAGCTCGATGGGGTTTGCGCATTAATTTCGGCTCAAGAGCGTCAGCGAAGTTGTAAAAGTAAAAAGGTGTGGGGAAGGTGTTAAAGCAGCGTGTTAAAAGCATCCTGCTCTTGCCTCGGAGCTTTTTATTTTCGGGAAATGCATCTTCTGCTGTGTAAAAACCCAAACCTTTGCACCTTTTGGTGGTCTCGAGCAGGTCTTGAGCATTTCCTGTTGCGCAGGAAATGATGGCACAACACTGCAGTGACAGCGCAGCTCACCTGCACCTGAGAAGGTAGAAAAAGAAATGCAAAAAGCTGATTACAATCATGCTTCTGTATGCTCAGAAGCACCGTGTAGCATCCAGGTAGTACCTTCAGGTGCCAAAGTGCTTCTGTCTCATCTCAGGATGAGCTGGAGGCCAAGTGATGTTGATCCTCTGGTTTCAGTTCTTCCATGTGCTGGTTTTTAGGAATCACAGAATCACAGAAT
>NW_010170478.1:310-15261 GCF_000695765.1 Mesitornis unicolor | reverse complement strand
GCGACTTCAGCAGTTGGTTTGAGCTGCGGCTGGGGAAGGCGGAGCCGTGAGGCGGCTGGGAGGAGAGGCCGCGGGCGGGGGAGAGTTTCCCGGGCAGGAGCCGGGCCTCAACCCTCCACTGGCCAGCATTTGGCAGATGGAAGGGTTCCTTGATGGGGTGGGGGTGATGCCCAGGTCCAACGGCATCCTGGCCTGCACCAGGAACCGTGTGACCAGCAGGACGAGCGAAGTGATCTTTCCCCTGTACTCACACTGGTGAGGCCGCACCTCGAGTACTGCATTCAGTTTTGGGCCCCTCACTACAAGAAGGACATTGTGGGGCTGAAGCACGTCCAGAGAAGGGCTGGGTGAGAAGGGAAGCTGGTGAGGTATATATATATTTACAAGTCTTAGGAGGAGCTGAGGGAACTGGGGTTGTTCAGTCTGGAGAAAAGGAGATGAAGGGAAGACCTTATTGCCCTGTACAACTACCTGAAAGGAGCTTGTAGCGAGGTGGGGGGTCAATCTCTTCTCCTTGGTAGGTCATGATAGGACAAGGGAAATGGCCTCAAGTTGCGCCAGGGGAGGTTTAGGTTGGACATTAGGAATTTCTTCACTGTAAGGGTTGTCAGGCACTGGAACAGGCTGCGCAGGGAGGTGGTGGAGTCACCATCCCTGGAGGTGTTTAAAAGGTGAGTAGATGTCATGCTTAGGGACGTGTTCTAGTGGTGGACTTGGTAGGGCTGGATTGATGGTTAGACTTGATGATCTTAAAGGTCTTTTACAACCAAAACCCTTCTGTGATTCTATGATTTGTTCCGAATTGTTTTCAAAATAGACGTCACAAAAATGCACACCGTAACCTAGAACTTGGTGTTGGCTGTTCCGTGTTTCCACTGCAGTCAGAAGTGACGTTGACTTTGTGATCACTGGGGGCTGCAGGGTCAGCACGTTCGCAGTGAACCGGGCATCAACAACGCACACCTCTGCTGTCACTTCTCCTCTGCCATCACTTCTGCATCACTTAAGCTTTCTGTAAATCCCCACACGACAACGGAGTGGTGACATCGTCCCACACTGGGTGAGTGGGTGCCAACCAAGTACAAATCAGAGTGGGCAGAAGAGATTCTGAAGACCTGCCACTTCTGTCTTTGCACTGCATTCACTGCAGCTTGAAGCTGTTGCATATTATTGGCATAATCTGTTTCCCATATACATTTGGGGATATGATTAGGCAAGTATGGGGCACCTGCGCAAGCCAGGACTCTGCCCAAGGCCACACTTCTTTTGACAATAACGGGGATTATTTCTACCACGTTACAAGATTTGGGCTTAATGTCTGCTGTCACCCCCTTTTCCTTCATCCTGACTTCAATTTAACCCTTGAAACCAATTATACTCCAGGGACTGCTGCCCCCTTTCTGTTTGACACCTTTCTCCCTCCTCCCCACACTCTGCGTGAGAAAGATCTTGCTTGGGCAGCACTTGAGGTTTAGGATTAAACTGTTTGTGAACTACTCAAAGCACTGTGCTGCCATTCACAAACCTTTCTTAGAAGACGTGTTCCCCACCCCAGCTTCTCTGTGGTGAGGCACAGGCACGAAAGCAGAACTGACCCTGACAGGTGAGCATGCAGCCACCTGGTGTGGTTTGATAATCCTTCTTTTCCTCAGAGAACATGTAGCAGCAACAAAAACTCCAATTTTTCAATGTTTCCAACTCAGAGGCTGTCAGCAGGGGACCCAGGGCTTTACAGCCTGAATGAGCAGTGGGGAAAGGGAAACACAGGGAAGAGTGCTGAACCTGGCTCCCCACAGGCTCTCTCCACAGCTTTTCCACAACTCTGTTGTAAATGAAATGCAATTACTGATCACTCCCCTCGCCTTACAAATTTTAAACCAAGCTGCTAGATGAACTTGCATTTCTGAAGAGGTGAAATCATGTAACTTACACTGGAGCTTTGAGTTGCTAGCGTGATAACATAGCACCAGCAACGTTCTTTAGACAGATTTCCTATGCACCAGCATCTTTGATTCAAGCAGTAATACTGGAAAGAAAACTAAGGCAAAAAGCCTGAACTATTTGTAATCTGTTCTGCTGACCTAATTCTGTCAGCAGCCACGATTAAACCCCGTCAGCACAAGTCTGCTGCTGCTACCTGTGTATCTTCAGCACTTTTATCTGCATGACATGTTGCAGAGATGCATGGTTTATGAAAGCCGCTTCCTTTATTTTAGAGAACTCCGTTAAACACAACGGACTCCTCGTTGCTAGCTTACCGCCTTCAGTCTTTTGTCTCATTTCATCTGTCAGTGCAGCAACTCACTTTTATGCTTTTCTTCATCCCTGCTTTTCTACGCCTACTTTTGCCTTTTCCTTTGTTAGATGCCGTTTTGTTCGTTTTAGTATATTTCTTGTAATTATTAGAATAAATGTATCGATCACACTCTTTTTCCATCCAAATGCACAAACGGAGAGCTACACTTGGTATAATTTTCTCATGTTACTTAGGCAGTGGAAGTTACACCATGGACTGTAGCATATGGCTTGTAAAGCTGAATGCTGATTTATTTACTATATGCTGTTTTGTGGCATACAATAAAAAGAAAGATGCATAATGCTTAAGATACTGGCTTGAAGCAATGTGAAGGATAAGAGGAGTTCATTTCTTCCTTCATCTCAGTCTACCCTTGCTTTATCTTCTCTGTTGCCTGTTCCTACACATCACTCCTTTCCTAGTAACAGCTGGCACCTGCACAAAGGCAAGTACCTTGATGTTGCCTTGATGTGCTATTTGCATAAATGTAGAGAATAACAAGAAAATACATACCAGTGAAAATCAAAGATTAATAATAAGATAGAACCTCTTTAAATTTAGGCTGCTTTGAGGAGCAGGGAAACATTTTAGAAAGATCCAGAATACACTAACTACATAATCTTCCTGAATCCATGTGCCATCTACAGCAACATGAGCTCAAAAAACCCCAAACCCACAAACATTTCTGTAGAAGGGTATGTAATACAGCAGGGAGTTTAGCTGACAGCTTGGTAGACATCTGCATTCCAGCTTGTATGCCAGAATGGAAAACTGAATGTGAAAGAAGGGGATGAAGACATAGCCCCAAATCTTCTGTGGACATCCAGAGAAATGGATACATTCTTTTCAGTGTCTCAAACTTCCCAGTTTGCTGAAAATGGTTTGGAGAGAGCACGTAAGGCCAGGCTTCCCAGCCCTTGATACCCTGCACTGGGACAGGTTGTGAAGTGTCAGAAAGTGAAGCAGAGGTAAAGATTTGAATGAGATGCTAGAGAAAAGAAGAAAGAAATCTGCATTATGACTTTCTCTGCTTTTGGGTGGGTGCCGATGTTAGGGAAGAATTGGTCAGATGAAAATTTATCCTGTTTAAAATACTAGAATTCATTTTTCTGCCAACTAGGTGCTGAACTAATCTATGCACAAAACATTGGTTTTATTTTTGATGTTCCCTCCTGGACAATACGAATGATTGTTTTGGTCTGAGAGTTTCATCACTGCATTTGATTTTCGATGGCAAACTAAACCTGCTCTTATATTTCTTAGCAGCATGATCACCAGAGGCTAGAGGGGCTCTAATAGGTTCTGGGTATTTCAAGTTGCTGCACGTGTTTGAAATCTTGTTGGTGTTACTCAGTTCTGATGTCACCGTGTCTCCGTAATTTAGATATTTTAACTTTCTCACAGCAAAAGGTGAAACTTTTGTACTGTAACGGGTTAGGGAAAAAATCCTATGAGTATTTTCAGTAACTAACATCAAAAAGCTACAATTTTGAACTGGAAACTTACATTCTAATACTGAAGCAAAGAGGAGTTAATGGCAGGAGGGAATGAAAGATAAATAGTAACGTGTTGATGTACGAAAGACCTTGCATCAGCAGATGTGATACACTGATAGCATGCCTTCTTTTTTCTATTAAGTGCCATTTTATTTAAGTAGAAAGAAGAAAACTTTTTATCAATCGTGTTTCTTGTAATTCAATAAATAGCATTTCCAAAAAAGGTACTTTTTGTTAAAGAGAACTAGGAATTTTGGATTCAACAGTGACACGGCAATTTCTTTTTCAGAGGGAAGTAAACCCCTGAATACCATAATGCTGTCCTCTTGCTGTACAAAATTATGTAGAAAAATGTTCTAGAAATGTTACATGCGTTGTGTGCACCTACCTGAACAAATAAACTGCTTCCATTAAGAGGGTTTTTCTTTCATATTCTTACTGTAAATGAAATACCTCTCTGATTCCTGTATCTTGAAGAAACTGGGTCAGATGGGGTACCGAGTATTGCTGGGCATACAGTGGTCCACCCATTCCCTGCTGCGCTGATACGCTGTCACACACTCAGATCCTCTGAGAGACCATTTATCATGGTTGGCTTATGAACGACTGTCAGGAATGTAACTTCCACTTCTCATCACGCAAATGGACAAGGGTGAATACTGGTTTTTGTGAAAAAAAATCCCCTGAACATGAGAAGACTACAGCAAATTAGTCAGAGGGAAACCTGAGGATGTAATTTTTGAATAGGAGCAAGAAATCTCCCCAACTTTTATGATAGGAAAGATATTTTTTAAAGTCAGTTGTGCTATTTTTGTGGCTGCAAAAACACGGAAACTAGTGGAAGGGTGGCATTTCCTAGTGGCACTTCCTAGGAAGAGCCATCATCAGCATGTGAGGTTCTATTCCCAAATTTCTAATGTGAAGGGACAAATACTAGATTCTGCCTGTTTTAGCACAGTTTGATCTAAGACAATAGCAGACTTGAAGCAGTTTTAACTACATCTTTATATTGCACAGAAAGCAAAACTTTCTCATGTCACAACTTTCTGGGTAAACGACTCTTCCTTGGACTTGCTTTATTTCCAGTGCTCCCTGGAGTAACAGACCGATAGTAATTAATTTCCTGGAATATGAAATGCAGAGATGGGGAGGAAAGGCTTCTAAAGCAAGAAGCTTGCTGTACAGTCATATTAAAGCTAACATGACCATTAAGTTGTGGTGGTGGTGGTATGATTAAGACTAACTGTAGAAACCAACATTGAAGTAGCATTCTAGGTGTGACTGATGAACCCTGGCAGGTATCAGAAAGGGAAATACGTGCTCTAGAGCACTTCGATGAAATGCTGAGAATAAATTCAGACTGCATCTTTAAATACCTTACTAACAGATATAGAAATAACTGTTCACAGATTTTTTTTTGTACTGAAAGATAGTCATATGGCAAAGGAACCCTGGGTATCTTGGAAATGCAGGGTAATTTAGACTGTTTAAAATATCTTTAATCCATAAGTAATAGGATTCTGCCACAACTGCCTTTGAGCAGAGCCTTCCTGACAATTTTTAAATGGTTAAATGGCTCAAAGAAAAGTAATATAAGTGAATGCTCTCAATTTAGTTTTAGATTATTCTACAAGCCTGAAAATTTTATAAACAGCTGTTATATATTATTTAAATAACATATTGGTCTGTATGTTTTTTGACACGTAAAGTAGGCTGGCAGCTGTTAGTCACAAAGTATTTGTGGAAGGAAATCCACCTCCAGCTTACTGGCAGTCACCAAGGATTTTAAAGATTGAATGGACCTGAAAACTTGTCTATCTTCAGTGTCTAAATTGAGACAGTCTAACCACTGACAGAATGAAGGAGTTCACTGTCATATCTGGCAACTGCTTTCATGATACTGTTCTTAGTATGTGCTATCACTCTGTGGGTTTCTGTTACAGCTTTACATTGGCATCTATTTTCTATAACTCTTGGGGAAGTATTTTCTCATACTGGCAGATAATGCTAAACATCTACCCATGCAAGCTTGAGGACGGTCATAAAGCTGTCTTCTAACAGTGAGGAGCTGTACTCAGAAATGCAACATTTGCTTTCTGTTAATGCAATCAGTTGGGGTTGTCTGCGTTAGCCTTTAAATAAAGGAAAACTTTATCAAGTATTTGCTCATTGGTTTGTCTGTGTTCCTGAGTATTTTCATTTCTTTTCTATTAAAGATGTTCTAAAGTGCTCAGTGAGAGAATACCGTCAGGCTAGAACCAAATACAGCTACATGCAAAAGGGCAGAAGGAACTTGCAGAGTGGGGACTCTCCAGAAGGAAACCAGAGACCTGGTTACCTGGGATATGGAGAAGGCTGAGGTACTCAATGACTTTTCTGCCTCAGTCTTCACTGACACATTCTAAAGCCACACTGCTGAAGCTGCAGAGGGCAAAGGCCTTCAGGTGACTGAAAGTGCTTTCAGAACTAAAGCATGGAAGCATGGCAAATGTGAAGAAAATATAATACAGACTTGAAAGAGGCTGTTCCTCTGAAGCACCAGCTTCAGTTACCAGTCAGCTCACAGTTACTTCCTTCATGTTATATAGTGTCTGATAAGACTAAGAAATGCTATTGTGACTGAATACTATGAATGAAAGAAAGGAAAAATAGCTTGAAACTGAGGAAAGCAAACACACTGAAGAGAGAACTAGGCAGTTTATCTTCCCATAAGGGCTTTGATTAACTTCTTTTTTTCCTGAGGCATATCGTAGAAGGTGCACAGGCAGCCTGATTTCTATCATGAGTGATACCAGCTATATTGACTGTCTTCCTAAAACAGCTTTGGGCCTCTCTACTGATAATCATCAAGCACAAGCTTGGTTTCTTGCCTTTCAGCTATTTCCCATTAAGATTGTCCATTTCTGTCTGATAACAACACTGGATGGCTTTTTTTTGGTGACTGTATAAAGCTTTGCGTGCTCTTGAGAAGTATGATCTGGCCTCTGTGGTTATCTTGTCCCAGCTGGCTATTCCTTCTGTAAATGCTTTTAATAGCAGCCAAATCAAAGCCACTCTCTTAATACTGAAGCAGATTCCTGCAGCTGTGTCCTTCCTGCTAACTTAGTAAAGGTGGAAGTACTTAATACAATCTCAAAGTAAGGTTGATGATGGCTTTGTACTTAGTAGTATCTCCTCTGATTCATGGTGAAGTAACCCTCAAAGCAGTTGAGCACTCTTTTGCTATCTGTACTGTTTTTCCCATCTAAGCATAAGTAGCATCCACCTAGACTGCGTTTGCACAATAACCAACCCAGCTAGTTTAGAAAAAGGCTATGCCCTGTAGTGAACTAAAACACTTAATGAACTGTTTGTTCTATCCCAAATGACACCTTCTGGTATCCCTCTGCTTTGCCAACATGGTTCTACAAGCACTTCATTTAAGTTAAGGACATAAGCCTGTGGAAGTGGCAGATCTGTACTATGATCACTGTGTTGTTCTGTTAGCAAACAGTAAGACTGGAAATGCAGCTATTGGAGCTGTAGGAGCCTAGAAAACTCTCAATGTGCCTCAGTGTCCTCTAAGATTGTGGTTTTGACTTTCTACAAGTTAGTATGTGAGCTGTATGTGCACCTGGGATTGAGTTATTTCAAAGGAACTATGGCAAAGAATGTGTAACAATCTGGCATCCAAAATGTTAAACATTACACACAAGTGAAGCAGATTTTTAGATTTCTTTTATATATCTATAAATTTTACATTTCTACTAACTTATTACAGATGACCACAGTTCTTGATCACAGAGTGCAGTCAAACTTCTTCACTTTATAGCTGTTCAATCAACATATACTGGAATTATGACCAAGAATAACTCAATGAAACATGAGTTTATATAATTACTTTATAAAAGAACTTTTATTTAACAGTAGACTATCTCAGTAAATTAGGTTGATAGGAGCAACTAATTTCAGCACTAATGGAGCCAAGTACCTGGTGAGTTTATGACTTCACTTCAGTTTCTTCTACTTGAGGTAGCATATCCCAAACTGGTTTCTGAATGTGTTCAGGTATTTTCTCTATCTTAGTCTAAAAGGAAAGCAAAGCAACCATTTATTACACCGACTAGCTAATATCCAACTACTTTGTGTTATTTAGTCTGGCTTGAGATATTTATCAGATTAAAAATGCCACCTAGTGGCATTTTCAAACAATACAGCCTCTTTATTATTTAATACTTTGGAAAATGTTCCTTCCAAACTACATACATTTCCTCTGCTCTCTTTTTAAAGACTTCAGTAGTTATTGGTACTTGCATCAGGACTCAGACTCGTAACAGTTAATAATGTGAGATGGAAACTTACCTTTTTTACTTCCATGGCAACGCCTTCAGGTAAGTTTCGTTGAACATACTCCAAGTAAACTGCAGCAGTACTGCTTGTCAGGTATTTTAACTAAAACAGAAGTATTTTTTAAAATTAACTACTATTATTAATATTTGAAACAGAATACAAAAACCATGAGTTTGCCCTAGCTTCTCTAGTTCTTGCTATGGGACCAAACATCTTACAGGAAGGCAGCTTCCATAATATTGAACAGAGGCAGTTGAGCTGTACACAACTCTCATGCAAGTATAATGTAATTGTTTCATTCCACAGAACTGCACATGATCACATGCATTGGTTACGATGGAAATGGTGGATCTTAACACTACAGGTATCAGATGAAATTAATTACAGATTATGCAAGAATTAGCTGCTTTTGTATACTCTCAAAGTTTGAGCTTCATATAAATCCCAACTTCAGAATTTCACTGAGTTCTTGATTTTCTATTTTCTACTGGATGGCAAAGATAGTGCTTATGGTCTGTGGGCAGCCATTTGTACTGAACCAACGCCTGGGGACTTAAAGCAAAGTCCCATGTTGCTAAGCACTGTGCAAATATAAAGTAAGATGCCCAGGAGCCACAAAATGCTGGCCGTAAACTTTTCTTCTAAGAAAGTCAACCACAGCTTCATTCTAAACTATACAGAAGTCTGTGTCATCAACCACAGAGCTAGCGGTTTGCATACACTTCCTTTCCTGTATTTCCCCCCTACAGTTTTAGTTTGCCACATTATGTTGCATTGGGCAAAAGTGTGTGTTCAAAAACTTCAAACTCACAAACAGAGTCCTTAGTGACAATGGTTAAACTGCATCTTCTTCTCTTCCTGAGAAAGCTCCCATCCCACCGGTTCTCAGAAACCAAGAGCATAAAGCATATAAAGATAAACCTCGATTCTACCTTATTTTATAAGCATTCTTTCAGCTGTTAAGATGATGGTCAAAATCAGCCTTTTAATCCAAAAATTCAGAATAACTTGTGTTACATTTGATGTACCTAGGTCAGCTGTTTTCTGCTATTCTGTGCGCTCTACCCCCCAACCCAAGTAAATAGGAAGTTTGTGTTCCCTCCTGAACTAACATCCATGAACACCTTTGAATTGTGCATGTAGAATGTACTTTTTTTTTTAACATCTTTCTTACCTCCAAACACATATAATGTGTTCTCATTTCATACTGAACTCTGTGCTTCTTGTAAATGTGTACGGACTTTAAAAGTGTAAATCGTTCTATCTTCTTTGGAGGTTTATGTCTGCACAAAGCACAAGAATAAAATTTCACTTTATAAAAAGTGTGAATATAAAATATCTGAAAGATCATACTGAAATCCCTCTTCTTATTTGGCATTTAGAAGATCTACAAGGAAGTATTAAACACTGGTACAGTTTAGTATTAATCCACATGGGCATGGTCAATACTTGGGTATTAGCTACTGTTAGTTAGAGGAAGTTAGAGCACTGACATAGTAGAGTACTTAGAGTACTGCACTTCTACTATGGCAGTGCTGAGCGCAGAACTGCTGCTGCTTTCTCATCTGTGCTGCCATCTAAGAAATGTTAGATTTATAATCTGAGAAAAAATGCCAGATTACACCTGTTTCTTCCAAAAACCAGAAAGTACTTCTAAGCACAGAACCCGAATTAAAGTAGATGAAATAAGAAGCATCTGACACCACATCACTCTACAGATCACTTACTTACACTTTTTCAACAGAGATGCCAAGTTCTTTAGCTGCAAGCACTGCAAAATATTCATAGCTGTTCAACACAGCCTCATCGTGGCCTTTAACTAAAAGGGACAATCTCTTGTACAGTGTTTCTGGTTCATCTGAAATAGACACCTGCATTTTTTAAAAAAGGACAAGAGTTAGCACTCCATGTTCTCCTTCTCTGTGTGTCCCATTTGTCAAAGAGGTAAAAAACCCACACACTGTTAACAGCTTATTTTAGTTTATCTGCAAGAGGCTGGCAGTATTACCTTGACTGACAGTTCTCACTCTTATCAGGGAAGGTAAAAGTGTGAGGAGATGCCCAACTTCTGAACGTTCAGGTAAAATTTTTCGTTCAGAAAAGAAAATGGAATGTGAAATAAATATGAGGATGACAACACTAGCAAAGGCAAGAATTAAACTCAATGTAGTATCCCGCCTGGAGCAGCAATATGTGTATTTTAAACAGTGCTGTGAGGATACCTGAAATTCTCAGACTTCGCAAGGGTATGGACAGTAACCAGAACTCTCACGATACTAAGTCAGTTACAAGGCTACTTTAAACATATTAGGCTTCCCCAGGCATATGATCCTTTCTGTTTGTCCAGGTACAAGTTTATGGCTTTCAGTTACAAATTTGTAACTTTCATAGATGTACTGTGTTTTCTGTGAGGGGTTTTTGGTTGTGTCTTTGGTAATGGGTGAAGGGCTATGGAGATGGCCCTTTAAGATGCTACCTGAAAAGCTCCCCCTTTTCCTTCATCAGACCCACCTCTGACCAGTGCCAAGCCAATCAGCGCCCCTGCGAATTCATGTATTTAAGGGGGGTGCAGGGCATGCTTCTCTCTCTCTCTGGCACCAGCCCAGACCAGCGTGGCCCCAGGTACGGGTGGCGTGGCCCCAGCCCTGCCTGGCTGGGCTTGGCCGGCCCCGACCACAACTTAAGCTTAAGCCCCGCAGCAGCTTCATCCCAAAAAAGGGAGAGAGAGAGAGAGAGACGGGATCTCCAGAGCCATCAGAAGAGACCTGCAGCAGAGAAAGGAGTGGGGCCTGAGGAGAACAACTTTGAAGAACACCAAGGTCGGTTGAAGGAAAGAAAGCAGAGGGAGGAGGAGGAGGATGCAGAACCCAGGCTTCCCCTTTGCAACCTGTGGCGAGAGCCGGGTCAAGTGGCCTGCAGCCCATAGAGTTCACTGGTGGGGCAGGGCCACGGGAGCAGTGGCTGGGCCCATTCTGTGAATCCGGGCAGTGTGTGCTGGAGCAGTTTGTGTGTGAGGGAACTGTGACTGTGGGCAGACCCATATTGGACTTTTGAGGACTTTTTTCCCTATGGAAAAGGAGCCACCTGGAAGCAGAGACAGAGACACTGGGCTGAGGTTTTTTTTTTCCTACTCTTGAGAAGCATTTGGTGCAAAAACCGACTGCAACCCCCACTCCCATCCCCCTGGGCCTCAAGGCAAAGGGGGAGGGGGAAGGTGAAGAAACCGGCAACAAAAGCTGAGCTCGGGAAGAAGGGAGGGGCGGGGGGGAAGGTGTTTTGGCTTTAAGATCTGGTTGTATCTCCCTTTTGTTCTACTCTGATGTTGGTAAGAAATTAAAATTGTTTTGTTTTTATTCCTTATGATGAGTGTCTTTTGCCTGTGACCTTTTTAAGTGGTGAGAAGCCCTCCCAGTCCTTATTTTGACTAGCCCTTTTTGGGGCATCATGGTGCTCAGTTATGCACCGAGCCTAAACCACGACAATAGAGCGCCAACTTCTGATGTCCTGGACTCGCTGATCATCTGTAAAGCCCTGACATGTCCAGGAAGCACTGATTTTCCTCCAGGTTTACTCCCAGGCAGTTTAGCACAGCAAATCCAATATGTACCAGACACAGCAGGAAGGCTGGGTCTGCACTGTGGATCTAATACTGCCTGTAAGATTTTGGCTTGCTTGCATGTATCACACAGATTGAACATGTGTCTCTGACGTCCTAGTCAAAATCAAGGCGTTCAGGTTCTAAAAGCAAGGCATCACCACACACCTTCATGAACTTCCCACCTCATCAGCCCTGGGCTCCCAGCTTCCAAGCCAGAGACAAAGGCCTTAGGCTGGCTGAGCTGCTGCAGGCACTCAAGTGGATGCGGCCAAAAAGCTGGTATTTCAGAAAATTACAGCAGGAAAGTGACTGAGAGGCAACTGTGAGCTACAGAAATCTTGCTAAAAAAATAAATTCTCAAGTATCATTAATCTAAATTGTTTCTTAGTCTACAAATAATTTGACATCATTAAGACAGAACTTTAAAAAAGCTGCAGTAAAGAAATTAAAGTTTTTCTGTACACCCTCTTTGTTACTAAGGCAATACACAAAATGCCATTCTACGAAACACTTACCAAAGGATTAGTCTTAGGCTCCTGTGTATCAGCGTGGGATCCAGCCAACCGTACTCCCATCAAGCCAGAGTGTCTAGAAACACGGTAATGGCGAAAACATAAAATCGGTTGTTAAAGTTGGGGTTTTTAGGGAGCGTGGAGGGTAAGTGGAAAGGAGGGCCTTTAATACTTACGGAAGAAAACACTGCTTTTGCATAATTCTGCTTGCATAATTGACAGGAAAAGCTGATTCCTGTATAAAACAAATAGGTTATGGGTTGTTTGTTTGGTTTGGTTTTATTTTCCCAAACCAGAAAGCAGCCGGTTAATACAGCTTTATTAAAGGTTACTGTTTTGCACAGCATGGAAATTTATTTTAGTATAGAATAGCACCTAAAAAAAAGAACACATTAAGGCAACAGTGTAACAGTATGCACCTATTATTAACCAGGCACCTGAACGGCAATCATAAAGCATTTTTTTAGCAGAAAAATGTATTTTGTGTGGCATCAGACACTTCTGTACAGTATACAGATACTTCTGTATGATAATTTCTCTTCAGTTTTACTTTCATAGCACAGCATCTATTAGTTTCGTTAAGAGACAAGCCTAAGTAGGACTTACTGTTGTACAAGCAATTAAAACCAATACCCTATAAACACAAAAATACGACCTCTAAATTTAACTTGAAATTCCTTGTTTTTTCAGCAAAAACTTCTCTGTAATTTTGAACACTTTCGAAGAGAACATTTAAATAAAAATAATTCTAACAAGTAAATGATCCATATTTAAAATATAACATGATTTTTCTATGCTAAGAAGGAAATACAACTGTTAATCAAGAAGTAACATTACTGTTTTTTCATACTAGAATAATTGTTCCCTTGTGAACATTATGTGGCTTCTAGCTTCCTTCCACTAATTCTCAATCTGGCAAAGTTATACACTACTTGGGGGTGGTGGGGGGAAAGGAACTGTAACTCTCACTTGCTGAAGAGAAACTCAGGGCTGCAGCAAAATGCTGAAGCAGAGTGAGCTACTAATCCAGCCCCTTGATACTCTTATTTAGCAGGTCTTGGAGTCGCGGCTTTAAGAGAGAGGACAGATACACCACACATCAGTTACGCAGGTGACTTAAATATCTGAAAATGGCCAGAATTGACACTTTTACAGGCAATCTCCACACAGTCAGTCATGGATAAGCAAAACTGACTTTATGATGCAATTAGGTCCCTATCTTTCTCCAGTATGCATTATATATTAATTACAGATCAGCGGTGAATGAAGCTCTTTTCTGAAGAATTTCTGCACGCAGTAAGGAAGATGACTGCAGGAAGAGGCAGGAGGGTTTCCTGTTTACAAAGGGGATGGATGTTTGGAGAGCACAGCTGAACATCTCCGCTTAGGCAAGCCTTGCAAACCCAGATGTTCACAGAGGAGCACTGGTGTTACATTTGAAGTGCATGACACAATAAGCAGCTCTAGGAGCACTGAATATTTGCCACATAGTCAATGACCATTCAGAATGTTTCATGCGAACTACTTGAGCCTTAATACCTAAAATTAAAGAAATAAATCTGATCTTGACCTTTGCACCTCAATTCTCCATCTCTGAAGCCAGAATACTGTCTCCCTTTCGTTCAATGCCAATATGAAGTACACTAACATCACTCCAGGGAGCAGAGAGGCCCATGAGCATAGAAGATTGTATTCAGTGCAGGGCTTAAACTTTGTGTGCAAGTATAGGGCACAGAACCTGACCCCAGATGACAAATGTAAGATTACTGACTGGAATTGTAACTAAAAGTTGTATCAGCTTTGGGGGTTTTTGTGTGTGTATATGCAGTCTCTGCTACGTATTCTTTTACTTCTAATTGCTTGGCTGTGTAATACAGATTTATTATTCACATGTAAAGATATGTACACTCACAGCATACTGTGTTATGTGGTTCTGGATATAAAATTTTCAGTCTTTGCATAATAAAGATAAATAAAGCAAAATGTGATGAAACAGTACAGCTCTGTCCCATATGCTCAACTCCCCAACTTTTACAATGTTCTATGATTGTGCACACAATTCCCATCACATATCATCTCCTTGTGTTACTAATTATGCAGGTATTCAGTAAAAAGTTTTTGTACAATATAATTAAAAGTGCTCCATGCAAATGTTGACGAAATTATATGCTGAGTATCCCAGGTTGTAAAGGTGGCATTCAGCAAGCAGTATATTTTAACAGCTCCCTTCATTCTGATTTAAATATGCTTGATAGCTCTTGCTAACGGCCATCAAAGAAGGTGGAAAAGACAATCAGACTGCAACACAATAGAATTCAATTTCTTGTGACCCAAGGCCTTTAACAAAACAAAATTACCCCTCTTCTAATGCAAAATAGTCTTCACTGCTCAGCTAAGAGGTTCTGAAGTATTCAGGAGGTGACTGATGCCTGGAAGGGGAGTGCATCCAGAACACAGCACATACAGAGAAGAGGAAAGTTTAGGGCTTCAGAAAATGAATACGAAATCGCCAACATCAAATTTTCTCAACTTGAGAGAAAGCAATCACTCTTTAGCGGTCAAAGCCAGCAAAAAACAACGGCAGTATAAAATGTTTTCGTATTTTTTTACGTTGCAAATTCAAGATTTGAAACTTGAAGACTAGAAACAGGCTTGGCAGATGACCTCTAAACCCAAGCCATCTACTTTTCATCACCCCTTTACACCCTGAGTAACCGCCA
>NW_010170478.1:0-297 GCF_000695765.1 Mesitornis unicolor | reverse complement strand
CTCTCCCCCCGGACCCCCCGCCACAAAAACAGGACAGGTGTTTTTCGGACCCGCTACGCCAATGACGGCGGGCAGAGACACAGCTCCACGCTGTAAAACCCCAACCCTCCTGCTGTCAAAGAAAGCCACTTGCGATCTCCAATACAGCTCGCACCGAGGATGAGATCCTGGGGTTTTCCACAGCGCCGAGCACTGGCCCTCAGTCAGCTCCCTTTTCCCTCAGGAATAAAGACGCCGAAGGAAAATAAGAAAAGAATGAAAATAGGGATCATACGTCTCCTCTCCCGCCACACAGCC
>NW_010170477.1:0-1021 GCF_000695765.1 Mesitornis unicolor | reverse complement strand
TGAAAGACTAGCACAAGTTACCCAGCTAGAGGTCTGCAGTATTTGTAAATCCGGGATGCACAGCAGATTTGCAGAGTTTCACTCTTAGTATAATACCCTGAATAAGCATATTTCCCCGGCTAAATACTAAGGCAAAAAGCAAAACGGGGATATAAAAGACAATAATACTGTGTATTACAAAATGTAACTTGTTTCAGTCTGTAAGATAAGATTTTGCTTGTCTTTTCCTAAACATGCACTTATATTTCTATTAGCAAAGATTCATCTAACTCCTTTTGGCTATATATGGATTGTTCTGAATAGATAACCTCCATTTATTATTATTTATTGGAATTCAATAGCCATTTCAAGATGTCATCTCGATCAGTCACCATCCTTGGAGGAGTTCAAGAAGCACATGGATGTGGCACTTCAGGACATGGTTTAGTGGGCATGGTGGTGTTGGGTTGGTGGTTGGACTCCATGATCTTCGAGATCTCTTCCAACCTTAAGGATTCTGTGATTCCGTGAAGGGCCTCATTAACACTATATAGAGAGACATGCAACTTCTAAAGTAAGAAACCAAAATGTACCTTTGAGTGGGTAGGACAGAGCCCTTAGGGCAGAAAAACTCTCTAACTCTAAGCCCTGTATTCAACCTATAGGCCACAGACTTGTCTCATTAAAAGTTACAAATACTTGGCATTGTTTCAATTCTTTTCTTGCCAGAAGGCAAAACAGCTGGCATCAGCAGTGATATGCTGTGCACACAGCTGTTATCTTCCCAGGTCACAGGAGAAAGGCCTGCTGTTAAACCAGTATTAATCTGCACTTGGGCTGAGACAGAGAAGAGACAGAGTCAAGGAGAAAATCCTAACTACCCTGAAAGAGCTACAAACACTGCATTAATACAGACATACAGAGACCGACATAGTAGTAGAGATACCAATAGCCTGGAAAGCAATCTGAGGGACGAGAGCCTCTATCTCTCAAATATTCAGGCATGGATGGTCTACAGTCCCTTTACATTTGACCCAGTCCC
>NW_010170476.1:12191-13724 GCF_000695765.1 Mesitornis unicolor | reverse complement strand
CGTCCCCCCTGACACCCACCAGCCCCGGGTCCTGCTGTCTGCACCCATCCTGCACCCTGCGGCCTCGGTCGATCCCTGTGAGATGGGTGGGAGGACACCCCGACCTCGCTGCGGTTTCCCTCCCCACCGGGTCACCGTGTCCCCAAAGTGACACAGCCATAAAGCGCCACCACGGGCAGGGTGCCCTGTGCTTGGGGACCGCCCCACCGCCAGCCCCCCCAGCACCAAACCACCTCCAAAACAGCTCTCCGGGGACCCTAAACCCACCCCAAACGCAACCAGGACCCCAATGGAGCCAGCACATCTGGGAGGCACATCTGGGGCCATGCATTTTCCCCCGGCTCGGTGTCACTCTCAGTAGCCAGCCACCGCAGTGGTCCCCAGAAGCCGGAGTTCAAAGTCGTGCCCCCCCGCCCCCGAGCGGTTGAGCCCCTCCACAAGTTACAGAAGGTCCTTGGACCTCGTGAGCAGCTGGTGTGAAGCTGTAATTACCTTAATTAGCTCTGGGATTGCATTCCCTCCCCGTGCTAATTTCGTTTCTACAGTAACCAGCCCGAGAGGTGTGCGAGCGCTCCGAGCGAGACGGCGGCAGGAGGAACCCATGCGCCCCGAAGCCACCCCGAAACCGGCGGCCACCCCCAAATCCCAGCACCCCCGGGGCTCAGCCAGTTCTCCTCTCCCTATGCATAGGTTCAAGGGAGTCTTCGCTGTCTCCCACCACCCCGGGGGGGTCTTTTGCTGCCGGGTGCATCCATCTGGCTCCGGAGAAGGGACCAGAAGCTGATGGTGCCTGAATGCACCCGTGAATTTAGGAGGCGGCAGAGCCCGGGCTCGTTCCTCTCTGCTGGGATTCGCTGTAACCCAATATCCCCCCCGGTGTAAGAGCCATTCGGGAGGAAACCATAAAAGCTTCAGGAAATGGGTATTAATTCACATCGCGGCAATAAAAGGGAAGGAGAGCTCCCGGGCAGTGCTGCCGCCTCGGGGGAGCGAAGGCGACCGGGGCTGGGGAGCGCATCCTCCGCCAGGCTGGACCCCTCCCCGTAATTGGGAATTAACCCCCACCTTGACGGGTTTTTTTTGGATGGAAAAGGGGGAGATGCGAGGAGGGAGCAGCGAAGTCTCGCCTGGTGAAGCATCGCTGGTGCGGGGCGACTTTCTCACCCTAGAAATTCAAAGTGGGTCCAGCTCAATCCCCAAACCCTCCCCTGACTGCATCACAAATCGATCCCAATACTGTACTGGTCCTGTCCCAGCACCCATCCCCGCAGCGGGCATCATCCTGCAATAAAAAAGGCCCCCGGGCCAGGCAGGATTCCTCCTGCTGGGATGAGGCGATGCTTTAGGGAACGAGAAGATGGTTTGAGGAGCGCCGGGGAGTGCATGTGGGGTGCCCTTCCCTCCCCTCCATTGCACTGGGTTATGAATAGTGCTCGAAAGCAGGTTGTGATGCTCCCATCGCTCCGTGGAGGATTCAACAGCCCCAAAAGCCAAGCAGGGCCCTGGGAGGGGGGCTCTGGGCAAGTGCTGGGG
>NW_010170476.1:10805-12175 GCF_000695765.1 Mesitornis unicolor | reverse complement strand
GCTCCTTCATTTCAAGCATCTGAGCGTGGCATTTCCCGGGCCGGGTTTCTCCCCGGTGGCAGCAGCAGCAGCAGCAGCAGCAGGACGGGCAGCGGAGGCGAATTTCGCTGAGTGGTTGCTTTTTAAAAATAACTCTGCCTTTGTCAGCAGGTCAGGGCTGCTCCAGATTGAACGGTCGCAGCCAGGCCACCCTCCCCTGCTCCAGCCCAGGGAGCGTCGGGCGGGCGCTGGACCGTGGCCCCTTTGCCACCATCCCCAGGGGTTGAGCATCTCCCGGGGGGATGACATGATGCTCTGCATCCCTCATCCCCAAAATCCAGCCTGAAAGCTGCTGCCCTGAGCTCACATCCCTGGGGGAGCTGCAGGATGAATTGGGGCACACGGGGATGGAGCCACAGGGTGTTTGCCAAAAGCGCTGACTCACGACATAATTACACCTTAAATGGGAGCACGTTCGTGCGGGGATGAAGGATGCTCCTGTGAGCCAGGGCAGGGAGGTCACCTGCTGTCCCCCACCGAAGGCTCTGCCCCGAAGGAGCGGATTTGGCTGCCTTTCATCTGGAGAGAGCAGGGAAATAGCCCAATTTTGGGGCAGCAGCTGAAGGATGGACAGGAGGGAGCGCTGGGGTGATGGGAGAAACCTGGGGGAGAGCAGACAAGGTGAAGGGAGGTGAAACCCCCCAGAGTGAACCAGGATGGCAAACTGTGAATCCAGTGATGCTGGGACCAGGCACAGCATGGTTTGAGGGCTGGGCTGGCTTCCAGGGGGGCGATATTTGGGAAGAGATGAAGCGATTCGGCAGTACCGGCCTTGCTGGGCACCTATGGCATCAGGATGGGGAATGAAGCACACGGGAAGGAAACACTCGAGCACAAACGGCAGTGAACTCAGCTCGGGGCCAGCTCCAGGAGATTGAAATCGATTCCTAAATTCTCACAGTTGCAGAAATATTGCCTGATGTGGGGAAAATGGGAACAGTCTCAGCCTCCACGGCCAAAGGAGGGGTTTGGGGCAGGGAAGCTGCTCCCTGGGTGGGTTTGTCCTCTCTGCTGTGGGAGCCGAGGATGCTGAGCTACCAAGAGTTGCTGAGATACCCAAGGATGCTGAGCTACCAGGGGTTGCTGAGATACCCAAGGATGCTGAGCTACCAGGGGTTGCTGAGATACCCAAGAATGCTGAGATACCCGGGGTTGCGCTGCACCGAAGGATGCTGAGGAAACTGGGGAGAAATGGGAACCCCCCCAGCCATGTTCCAGGCAGGATGGGGACAAGGGGACAGTGCACCTGCAGAGGCCAGGCTCCCCACAGAGCCGCTGTCCCCATCCCAGCCTCTCCCAGCTTGACTGCGACTCCCTCAGTGGGCTGCAGG
>NW_010170476.1:9396-10364 GCF_000695765.1 Mesitornis unicolor | reverse complement strand
CGGCTGCCCCCATCCCCAGGGACCACCCTGCATCCCGGGGCGAAGCATCACCGGGGTCCCCCTGCCCATCATTCCCAGTGCTGGAGCAACGGGGACCTTCCCGCAGCCCCATCGCGCATCTGCAGTCGTCCCTCGTCGCAAAACACCTCCCCGAGCTCCTCCCATTGAAATCAAACCCTTCAGCACGTTTGTTTTAGGGGTGAACACCAGGGATGGGGGGGGGTTTGGCTTCCATCTCTCCTCCTCACCTCGCCTTCATGCCATTTCGGAGGTGAGAAAGGAAATGGCAGCCTCGCTTTTCCTCCTTTATTTTTATTTATTTTGTTAAATAACAAAAGCAGGGAGCAATCTGGAACCGTGCCACTCGCGGAGGGGCTGATGGGGATAAAATGGGGTGGGGGGGATAGAAAAGGTTTCATGTGGTGAACCGGGCACTCAGGGAAGAGGCTGCGAGGGGGCGGTGAGAGCTTTGTATTTCATGCTTGAAGGCACCGAGGCTTTTACCAACCCTCCCACCACAATTTAAGGACAAATCTATGGTTCAGGACGGGATCAGAGACACGGCTGCAGCTCGGCCGGACCCCCCCTGGACCCTCCAGGCCACCTCGGACGCCCCTGGTTTGCCCAGGGTGAAGCCTGGTCCTGGCTTGGAAATGCCCCATATGGACTGGTACTGGCCCTGGGTGTTACCGGGGCATCTCTGGGGCACCAGACTGGTTTCGACTGGGATGTCCCTGCCCTGGGATGTCCTTTATGGGAGCGGTGACAAGCCTCGGTCCCTGCTGTCCCCTTCTACAACAAAAGGGGTCTCATCTCTCTCTGCCCATCCCTTTTCCAAGGGTTATTCACCATCTGTGTGAAGCTGTCAAGGAAGGGAGACATGGTTGCTGGGGTCCTCTTGCACCTCACGTCCTCCTGAGCTGAGCAGAGTCCCCCAAAAGTGGGTTATTGCCTCCCCAGTGGGAGTC
>NW_010170476.1:4850-9386 GCF_000695765.1 Mesitornis unicolor | reverse complement strand
GATCCCAACCGGCTGCTCCCCTGCACAGGGATGTGGGGGAACCAGGCACATTCCCCAGAACCATTTGCTCTGGAGCAGGGGGTGCAGCCCATGTTTTAAGGGGTGCATGGGGGGTCAATGTACCCCAGGGTGAGGATAACTCCTCTGGACCCCTCATTTCCACCCCAGCTGGGGCTCTCCCAGCCCAGCCCTGCCCCATCCCATCTCCCCAGCTGGCCCAAATCTGCCCCAGTCCCCCCCACCCAGGGCTATAAAATCCTGAGCAGCCCCAGCTGCTTTCTTCTCTTTGGGTTTTGCCTTAAACCAGACCTGTGGCTGCTCCAAGGCTCTGCTGCTTCATCCTGGGCAGGATGCGGATGGGGAAAGGTGAGGGATGCTGTGAGTAGGGTCAGGTCATGGCAGGTGAATGGTGTGAGCAGCAGTGGGGGTTTCTGCTGGAAGGGGCAGCAGAAAAGAGAGAAAGAAATGGGCAAGAAGTGCAGAAAAGCTACTGAAGAGGCTGCAGGTTTGTTTTGCAGCTCCTGGGGGGGGAACTGGAAAGAAGAAATGAGGGTGTGAGTGATGGCCCTGCAGGACATGAGCTCTGCTGGGGATGAGTGAGCCCCGGATCCAGGTTTTGAGTAGGTGGAGTGGCCAAAAATGCGGGTGGCAGCAGTAGTCTGGGTGTGAGGGGGAAGCATGGAGGGGGAAGAGCTCAGCATCATGGGGAAAGCAGCCCCCTCAGGCACTTCCAGTGCTGCTGGCCCCTCCTGGCAGCCTGGAAATAGGCATGGGGCTCAGCGTGCCCCTGCTTTGGGGTTTTAGTTCCTGGGGTGCCCCCTTTGCCGCAGCTGTGCCCAAGGCTTTAGTGCAGAACCCCAGGGGATTGAATGTGGGGGGCTCCCCTCCACCCCAGACCCCCCGGTGGGGACGCAGGGACCCCTCACCATGGGGTGGGAGGACACGGGCAGGGCTGATAACCCCCAGCCGCCCTTCCTGAGCAGAGGGAGCCGCAGATAAAAGCACCGTGAGCGGAGCTGGGCTCAGCTCCAGGCCTGGCTTGGGCTGATACCAGCCCCAAAGGGCAACCTCTCCCCTGGGCTCGGCTCGGTCACCTCCCTCCTTTCACCCCAAATTTCCCCGAAGCAGCAGCTTGCACCGCTCCGATTGACCCCGCTGATACCCCAGGCGTGCCCTTTCCCTGCTTTTATCCGGGTTTGACCACGCTTTAAGGGGTAAAAAGTCTTGATTATTGTGAAAATGGAGACTTTCAGGGATGCCCAGATCTGCTGGCAGAAGCCTCTGGCATCGCAGGTCGAGGCGGGAGGAGCTGGAGAGGGGGAGAAGCAGCTGCTTTGGGGATTATTAATGAGCAGCGAGTGATGGGAAAGGCGAGGATCAATTGAAACAAAGGAGTTCAATGGTAAAAAGAAACGTTTGCGGAGTAATGGGAGTCCATTTCTCCAGCCGACTGTCGGAAACGCATCCTGTTAAACATCCATCAATTATCCCAGCTTGCAAATGCATTAAGGTAATGAGGAATTAGCCATCAAATACACTTAAAGGCAGTGCTCCCCTCCGCCAGCCGCCCTGGGAAGAGCCACTTCAGGAAGGGAAAATGGCCTGAAGGTGGATGGAAACACAGGGGCGGGGCAGGGCTCTGTCCCCCGGAGCCCGGACGATGCTTTCAGGACCAGCTCCTGGGCTTGGCTGCATCCTTTGATCCCCGTTTCCTTCACAGAGCCGCGGTGACACCGCCCGGTGTCCCTCCATGGGTGGCCCAGGTACCTGCTCCGTGCCTCAGTTTCCCCATCCCTCCTGCAGCGCTGCCCGGGGCCACCCATGGGTTGCTGCTCGTGTTTGTGCCGTGTCCCCTCTCTCCTCTCTTCTCAGGAACAGAAGTGGCGGCGAGCGCGGTGTGAGGTCTGGTACCGAAATTCCCCGAAACCCAACCTCTGGCACCACCTCCCCCTGCGCCGCCCACACCCCTTGCACCCAGGATGGCCCCACCTTAGCGGAGGGGGCAGGGAAAGGGCCTCGCACCCCTTTAGGATGCTGGGCTGCATTGAGCAAAATATGAAATATAGAAGCATTTGGAGGCAGGATCCTGCTCTGCTGTGGGTGGGAAGGGGATCCCAGAGCTGCCATCACCCTGATAGGGTCTGGGGGTCTGGTCCATGGGGGTTTTGGGATAAGCTTGCCCACATGGGAGGGTTTGGAAAGCAGCCATAGGGCAGCGAGGTCTGAGGAAATGAGGGCGCTGGAGGGTCCAGGGTTGGTGGTCCCAGTAAATAAAAGGGATTTGGGGCCACTCTGGGTGTTTTCCAACCCGGGTGATGCGCCCTCGGTTGAGGTTTCGGTGCTGCAGTGTGAGGGGACGTGTCCTCCTCCCCAGGGATGGGGCTGGGTTTATCAGGGCGTTCCTGCGGCGGAGGAGCAGGATTTGGGGAGCCAGGGCTGCTCTGTGGTGCTTTGGTGTGGATTCTCTGATGTCTGATGCCGTGGTTGAGGACAGGCTCCTGCCTCTCTGTGCATGGGGGAGGGGGATTGAGGAGTAAAAGTTGGGGGTTCTCCTCTCTGTGCACCTGATGGGGTCTCCTCAGCTCTGCAGGGACCACTTGGTTTGGGGTTGGAGGGGCAAGCATCGTCGAAAGTCCTTGGGAGGAGACAGACACGCAACCAGCACCATCGCAGCCTGCGTTTTCACAAAGAATGGTGAGAAAATATCAGCTCCTGGGATTTTCTTACCCAATGCTGGTGTCTCCATCTCCAAACCCCTCTGGTAGCCCTGTATGGGCTCAGCAGTGCCAGCCCGGCCAGGGGACCAGAGGATCCCTTCATCTCCATCCGTGGTAAGCTAAGCTTTCCTGGGAGAGCGCTGGGTCTGACGACGGGGACTGCCATTAGGTGTCACAAGAGCATCAGGTCTTTGCCCTTCCTGAAAAGAGCAGTGGCGTTGGCCAGCGGTGATGGGGTGGCTCCTGAAGTGACACCTCGGAGGCAGAGATGCCCCGGCTGCTGGGAGGGGACCGCATATCCCTTGTGGTGCCACCGTCATCCCTGAGGGTCACCATCCTCCTGCACCCAGACACTGCCCAGCTGAGCCTGTCACCCCCTGGGTCTCCTGGCGCTGGGGACAGGCAGGAGGTGACAACAGGTTCCTGCTGTCCCCTGCGTGTCCCTTCAATCACCCGCTGTGTTTTATTGCAGGAAAGCCAAGCGGCTGCTCTCGAGGAAGCGGCCGGCGCTGGTGCCTCACTCGGCAACACAGCTCCTCCCAGTGTCCTCCCAGTATCTCCCAGTGCCCAGGAGGAGCCCAGGGCTGAGGTACGTGCAAATACAGAGTGCATCTCCCCTTGTTCAGGACATATCCATGTGAGGGCACAGCCGGGTGGACTCTGGGTGTTCACCTATGGGGGGATGCTCTGGGCTTTGTCCCCTCCTGGGATTCCCACTCCTGCACAGATAATTGAGGAATTTGCAATTCTTCCCCCAAAAGGCAATTTCCCTCTCGAATTTTGGAACAGGACCTGAAACAAAGCAGCATCCAGGGCTCTGCTCCTCGATAAGGCACTGCTGGGAAAAGCCTTTTCTCTCCAACACCAGTCACAAAGCTGCAGTGAGCTGATAAAGCTGAAAATACCAGCATCCCCTGGGAAGGGACCGGAGCAGGAGCCACTTCAGGGAGCATCTCCCTCTTCCCTCCCATGGGATGGAGGTGGGACAGCCCTGAGCCCTGGGCTGGGACAGTGTCTCGGCCCCCAGTGACCTCCCAGCATCACATCATCCCGCTCAGAGTCACTCAGTTCATGTCTGGCCTCCTCGGGGCTGCGGACGGAGCCTGGGCTGCCCGTGCCCAGATGCTATGGGGATGGCCACTGCCACAGCATCTCAGCTGGGTGGGTGCTGCAACCCCCTGGGTGCCTCTCCCAGGGCACCCCTGGCTCACCCCAAAACCGCTGGGTCCTCGGCCCTGTGGCTGTACTGGGCAGGGGGGATGCAGACCCCTTGGGGTGGCCCTGGTTGGAGATGGGTGATGAAGGGCACGTATGGGGATTTGCGTCAGCCTTTCCATGACCTGTGGGTTCCCTCCTCTTCCACCACCGGTTCTGCAGAACCCCAAAGAGGAAGGGACTCCTTGGGTGTTCCCCAAGCTCTTCCTGGCTCCGTGCCTCAGTTTCCCCATGCTGGGGTAAGAGGAAGCAGCACCGACCCCTCTGTGCAGAGACTGAAGAGCTCCCATTGCTTCTCCCCCCCCAACTCTTTTTGGGGCACATCCCATCCCCTTTGCTGCTCAGATTTGCCCCCACCCGAAATATTTCCCTTTATCTTTTCCACTTGAGCCCTTTGAACCTGCTCCTGGGGCGCTCCCCCTTGCACATCGCTGCATCCCAGCATCCCCAAACCATCCCCTCTCATCGCCACCCAGGTGACACGTCACGAGTGGGTCCGTTCTCTGCTGCAGATGCACCGGGGATGCTGAGCGGGGCAGGGTGGGAGCGGAGCCCGGCAGCACGTGAGCACCCATGGTGGCCATGGCCCGGCAGGCGCCCCACG
>NW_010170476.1:3399-4819 GCF_000695765.1 Mesitornis unicolor | reverse complement strand
GAATGCCGTGAGTTTGCAAAGTGGTTTCAGCGAGACGTTATCTAATGGAGGAGGAGGAGGAGGGCGGATTAAGCCAAACCCACAGCACCGGCTTTCAATTAAACCGGACGAATTTACGGCTTCTCCTCCCGACATGGTAAACACATGTTCCGGGCAACCGATGGGTCCAGACCTGGTGTTTTCCCTCTGTGTCTGGGCAGATGAAGGGAGCAGCATCCCCCGGGTCCTCATCCCGTCACAGTGAGAAACCTCCTGGGCTCTGCGTATTTTACCGCTGCGCAAAGTGCGGGGCAATGTGGGTGATGCCACAGCAGGCACTGGAGCCATCCCAACCCAGGCTGAGGGGACAGGGAAGGGCTGGGGGGTCCCTGCTTTGGCCCCATGTCCCTGTGCCTCAGTTTCCCCCATGGAGCAGGGAAGGGTGCAGCCTTTCTGAGGGCGGTAGGAGAAGGGTGAACCAGATGAGCCAAGAGAGGATCTCGCAACCAGGGCCGGGAGCATCTTGATGGTGCGGCTGGATGTGAGGTGCACCCAGACGTGGGTTGGGGCACGCCTGGCACCCACTGCCAGCACCTGGCACCCTGCCTGGCCACCGCCTCTGCCCAAAATGGGGGAGATGGCAGCACCCCCTCCATGCAGCAAAGGGGGGTGGTAGGACCAGGACGGGGTGCATCCTGCACCCCAACCTCAATGCTACTCAAGACTCCTCGAGCGTTTCTGGCTGTGGTGGAGACGAGGTGAGCATCCCTGTCTATGGGAGGTGAGGCCGTGGTACCCAGGTCGGTGGCATAAAGGGCAGCACCTGCACCCCAGATGCAGGCACCTGGCCAGGAGGGTGACGGAGGAGCCTGGGGGTGACGTCCCAGCACCGCCACTGACGTCCAATGGAGGAAAAAAGCTCTCCCTAGAGCAAATACTTGGCCGGGCTGAGCAAACCCGGCTCGGCGGATGTCTCTGGGCAGGTATCTGGGTCCCATCTGGCCGCTGTTTACCTGCCCGCTGGAATCCACCCTGCACACTTCCTCCTTGCATGGCCCAGATAAGGTGAAGGAGCAGAACTCAGCCTCACAGGGAGAGTCCTGGCCCCACTGCTGACCCCAGACTGAGCGTCGCAGGGCATGGCAATCCGATGGGGATGCTGTGGTCCCTGCACAGGGCTGGGGGCAATGGAGTGGATCCCAATGGCGTTTTGAGCATTACCTGGGTCTCCAAACCCAGGGCTGACCCCAGTTAACACCAGTCTGGCTCTGAGCAGACCCAGGAGCTGCAAACTGGTGTCCAGGGAGCAGGCAGCGCTGCTGCATCCCCTTCCAGGAGGGTTCGTGCAGGTCACGGCATCCCCATCGCTGCCTCAGTTTCCCCTTTGACCGGGTTCGCCTGCCCCCGTGTCCCTCCCTGACCCGCGGCAGTGGCTTTTTGC
>NW_010170476.1:0-3368 GCF_000695765.1 Mesitornis unicolor | reverse complement strand
TGTCACCGCACAGGGAGGGGACGGTGCCGGGAATACGCCCCACCATTGCGCTGCCTGAATTGGGCAGGACCCTGCCTGCTGCTTCCCTGCCCATGGCTCTGGGGGCAGCTGGGGCTGCTCAGGCCCTTGGTGCCAACAGGAGCCACTGGTGGCACTGCTCTGGCCATGGCAGGGACTCAAAAGTCCCCAACCCCATCCCATCTCATCCCTGACTCATGCCGAGGTCCTTCAGACACCCATAGGACCCCATGGTTCAGCCGTGGGACCCACCAGCCCTTTCTTGGGTGCTGTCAGGGAAATGAAGGACACCCCTGCTCCTTTGTGTCCCCCTCTTTCAATTTTTGCAAAGGTCCTTGCTATTTGGGTGGCTGGATGAGGCTAAATTAGGCTGAGACCTGACACACTTCGTCACACCACGCAGTGAAATGCACCCTTGCTCTCACTCTTCTTGCAAGCACGCAGGGTTTGTAATGCTCAGGTGTTTCTACTTCTGTGGTGTGGGGAAACTGAGGCAGGGTGATGCAAACCAAGTGGCAGAGTTGGGAAGAAACCCGGCCCCGTGTTGTGAAAGCGGGCGGTTATCAGAGCACCAGGGCCGCGCTCGGCTTCCAGGAAAGGAAGGAAGTGTGGGGTCACCCAGCCCCGCTGCCGCCCTTTTCCAGCAAACAGCCCGGGCCTGCTGATAACGGGGCCGCCCCCGCAGGAATTCGGGGCCACCGGCTGCACGTGCCGACCGAAATGCAAGATTTCCCCCTGCTTTCTCTCCCGTAAAAGCCAGCCACAGTGCTGGGGCAGCGCGATGCGGAGCGGCGTCACGCACTGGTAATGCCCCAGTTTCACCCCAGTACCTCTTACTGGGGGGAACTGGGCTGGGGGTGTGGGAAGGCGCTCGGGGATGTGTTTCCCACTGAGCTACAAAAGGTGGTGAGGACGGGAAACTGGGATGTGATGGAGCAGAGGGTGCAATGGGGCCCGGGGTCCTCTCCCACCCAATGCAGTCCCAGTGACACCAGTAGAGCACTGGGCAGCCTCACCAAACAAACTGGGCCCTGGAGCAGCAGCGGGGCAGGATCTGTCCCCGTGCTGTGCAAATTGGCCCAGGAGGGAGCAGGGGCTGGAGCCTGGAGCCTGCTCCACCCCGACCCAGGGAATAATTACACGATTATGCGATTTGGAAGCAAAGTGCAGATTAATCTCTGATCTCGTTAGTCCGTGTTTTACCATCTGCTTTGTGCAGGCAGGAGAAGCCCTCGCCCCCCGCAGCGATGGAAACCCCCCCGGAGTCCCACGGTGCAGCAGGACCCAACGGGTGCATCCATCCATGGGTGCTTTGGGATAGGGGTGAGTGGGGACCCCAGCACCGCAGGGTAAACGGATGCCACCCAAGGCACAGCTGTCACCCACAGCCAATTCCTGGAAGCCAGGCTGGATCCGGCTCCACGCGGGGCAGGGCTGCTCTGGGGCTCCTCCTTGGACCAACAAGGGCAGGCGACGGTGGCCACGGCCCCGTGCTCCCCAGAGGCTGCCGGGAGGGAGATGTTGGGGTTTGAGCCATGGGGAGGGATTTATTATTGGCCAGGTGGGATAAAGAGGTGGAGGGATTGGACCAAGGGCACGCAGGGGGTCTGTGGCAGAGCAGGAGGTGGTTCTGTATCTCCTGGGCTTTCCTCCATCTCCTCCACTCCGTGATTTCTCCAGATGGGGACATCATCAGCACCCAGAACCTCCCAGGGTGATGCTGGGGCAGCGACTGGTACCCAGGAACCTCCATGTCCCCAGTGGGGGACCGAGAGCCAGCGCTTTTGTGTTGTGGGTATCACAGGTGGCAATGCCCCTTTGCCCCAATCGCCCCAGGATGTGGGGGGTCCCAGTGCCCCGCTGAGCTGCACACAGTGCCGAAAACCAACCCTAATTGCCCATTGCCTATCCCAGGGGTCGCTGCTATGACCCCTCCATCCCATCTCCAGCCCAATTCAGCCTCATCCGGCTCAGAAGCGACATTCGGCATCCCCGGAGCATCCCCTTCTCCAGCCCTGGACAAAGCCCTCTCCTGCTTGCCCCACGCGCTCCGGGGCCGCGTGTCGGCTCAAGGCCCGGGAAAGATGAAAGGGATTTCCCGGCTGACCTCCTCACCCCGCACTGTTTGCACCTCCTTTCCCGCACGCAGACAAACATTTTTTCCCATGCTCAGGGGGTCAGAGCCCTCCTGGCGCTCCCGGCCGGAGCAATGCCAGGAATGTACCTGGGAATAGGCAGGGCTTTGCAGGGTGGAGGGGGAAGAGCCAGGCATTGGGCACCAAAATAATTTCAAAACATGTTTTTAAAGATGCTTTTTTTCATGCAAACGCTCTGCGGAAAGAAACCTGGCGGGGGTGTGCAGTCACCCTGAGCCTTGGGTGTATTTTGGGTCCTATTTGTGGTCACCAGGCTGGATCCCAAGTCCCCTGGCATGGTCAGGGGTCTCATCTGGGTGCGGGGTCTGCCCTGGCACAGCCAAGGGTGCAGGTGCACATCTGAACAGCACTGGGGCTGAGCCCATCCACATCTTCCCTGCCTTGCAAACCTTATTTTGCCTTTTCATCCCTTTTTGGGGTGGAATAAGCCCATCTACACCCTTCAGGGCCTCCATGGCCCTGCTGTGCCTCAGTTTCCCTGGGCTAAATCAGAGAGATCAGCGAGTCCCTAGCACCCAGTGCTTGGAAGTGAAGCCTGGTTGTGATCCCAGGGCAGGCAGCAGGGTCAGATCCCGCAGCATCCCTTGGCTCAGCCTGGTCCCTTCCTGGTTGTATGGGAGACAGTGGATAATAGGGAATAATTAGAGATAATAGGGAATAATTAGGATAATAGGGAATAAAAAAAACAGGAGAAGTGCATTTCATCTCCCTCTTCCCCACCTTGACTTTGCATCACCCAAAATAACAACGAAGGGGAAATGAAGTGAGCAGGGACAAAACCCGGGCTCTGGCTCAGGGGTAATGCCCAAGTTTGGAGGCTGCTCCTGTCACCTGGCAGGGTCCAAACCCTGCACCCCTTTCCTGGGGCACCCAGTGGGTGCCACAAACCCCCTCAGAGAAGCAGATTTTCCTGTGCCCAGGGATAATCTGGGCATCTGCAACCCAGAAGCATGGGAAAGCTCTGGGGGCCATGGTGCAAGGAGCCAGACCAGGTACCCCAGGACCCACCACACGTGCAGGGACCCGGAGCTGCTGGCACCTCGCTGGGGACAAAACCACAGGGACCAGGGGCATCACCCTGCTCTGCTCACCAGGGCCGGGATGCGGGTGACATGTGGGTCCCTGCTGTCACCCCAATGCACCCCGCTTTCCCCTCTGCTCGCCAAGAGGCTTCTGCTCGTCAGCAGCAGCCCC
>NW_010170475.1:0-2100 GCF_000695765.1 Mesitornis unicolor | reverse complement strand
ATTCATGGCTCTGCAGACTGAGGTGGAGAAAAAAACTGTATCAAGTAAGTCTTTAGGTATGTCTTCAGTTCCAAGTAAGGCAGCCTCACAAGTTTCATGTCGTATAACAACTAGTGCTACCAAGAAAAAGCGTCGGGTCATAGTAGTTGGTGAGTCTCTGCTGAAGGGAGAGAAGTCTGCTGTTGAGAGAAGTCTGCTGCTTGCCAGGGGCCTGCATCAGAGATGTTGCAGATAGGTTGCCACACCTTGTATGTTCCACCAGTGACACAGCTGTGAGTAATCTGAAGACCATCAAGAGGGACTACAAGGCACTGGGAGCGGCAGTGAAGGGCTTGGAGGCACAGGTAATCTTTTCATCAATTCTCCTGGTCAAAGGGAAGGGGTTTGAAAGGGTAGATCAATAAATGGTTAAGGGAGTGATGTCAGGGACAGGGCTTTGGCTATCTAAGCCACAGGACTCACTTTGAGAGATGAGATCTTCTGGGGGCTGATGGGGTCTACCTTTCAGAGAAGGGGAAGAGCATCTTCGGTCACAGGCTTTCCAATTTAGTCAAGAGGGCTTTAAACTAGAGTTGCAAGGGGAGGAGATCCTCAATCCATCCTTCTTCAATGCCAATGACAGGAAGAAATGCCCCAGGCCTGGAGTAGGATCACAGGCCAGGATGAGAGCACCTGAAGTGTAGGACAAGGGTCCTTCAGTCAGTAAGTCGGCTTCAATGGGGGAGAAACTTAAATGCCTGTACACTAACTCATGGAGCATGGAAAATATGCAAGAAGTATTACAGATATACACATGCCTACAGAGCTATAATGTCATATGCATCACTGAGACGTGGTGGGATGGCTTTCACAACTGGAGAGTAGGAATAAAGGGATATAAACTCTTTAGGAAAGACAGGCAGAGGAGAAGGGGAGGGGGTGTTGCCCTCTACATTAAGGACTGTCTGGAGTCCATGGAGCTCCACCTGGGGCAGGGTGAGGAGGTGACAGAGAGCTTATGGATCAGGGTTAAAGGGAAGGCAGGGGAAGGTGACATCATAGTGGGGATCTGCTACAGGCAACCAGACCAGGAAGACGGAGTGGATGAGGCCCTCTATAAACAGATAGCAGCAGCTTCACGTTCACAAGCCCTGGTCCTCATGGGGCATTTCAACCACCCTGACATCTGCTGGAAGGACAACGCAGCAGGGCACCAGCGATCGAAGAGGTTCCTCAAATGCATAGATGACAACTTCCTCCTCCAAGTGACAGAAGAACCCACGAGAAAGGGTGCCATGCTGGACCTTGTCCTCACCAACAAGGAGGGGCTGGTGAGCAACGTGAAACTCAAGGACAGCCTTGGCTGCAGTGACCATGAAATGGTGGAGTTCAAGTTCCTTAGCACATTGAAGAGGTCACGCAACAAGCTCACCACTCTGGACTTAAGGAGAGCAGACTTCAACCTCTTCAGGGATCTGCTGGCAAGATGTTGTGGGATAAAGCCCTGGAGGAAAGAGGGGCCCAAGAAAGCTGGTTGATATTCAAGGACCATCTCCTTCAAGTCCAAGAGCGGCACATCTCAAGAAGGAGGAAGGCAGGCAAGAGTGCCAGAAGGCCTGGATGTATGAACAAGGAGCTCCGGGACTTACTTGGGAGCAAAAGGAAAAATCTATAGGGAGTGGAAGCCAGGACAGGTTAGCTGGGAGGATTACAAAGAAGCTCTCCGAACATCCAGGTATCAGGTTAGGAAAGCTAAAGCAAAGCTGGAATTAAGTCTGGCCAGGGACATAAAGGGGAACAGGAAGAATTTATATAGGTACATCAGTGATAAAAGGAAGGTTAGGGAAGATGTGGGCCCTCTCCAGAACAAAAATGGAGAACTGGTCACGAGGGATAGGGAGAAGGCTGAGGTGCTCAATGACTTCTTTGCCTCGCTCTTCACTGGCAAGGGGTCTAGCCATGCTACCCAAGTCACAGAAGGCCAAAGTAGGGACTGGGAGAAGGGAGATCTGCCCACTGTAACCGAAGATCAGGTTTGATACCATCTAAAGAACCCGATGATGTACGAGTCCATGGGACCCAATGACATTCATCCGCAGGTCCTGAGAGAACTGGCAGATA
>NW_010170474.1:32464-33899 GCF_000695765.1 Mesitornis unicolor | reverse complement strand
ATTAAGTAAGTAAATTAAATTTAGGTGCTTCGGCCATGGCTTTAAGTAACCTGGCCCAAGAGGGAGACACTACTTTCTAGGAGGAAAAAAAAAAAGCCTTTTTAAATATTTTTCTCAAACAAAACCCAACCCCCTGGCCAAATCCCACCGCATCCCAGCCCCGCTCACCTGCGCCGCTGCCGGGAGCCTCCAGCGTGGCCTCCACAGCCGTGACCTGGATGTCCGGCAAAGTGCTGGGCTTCAGCACCGACCTGGCAAGAAAACCCCAAAATGATGGGTGCAAACATGGAAGAAACGATGTAAAAATTCAGCTGCCCCGTCCTGGGCAGGACAACCCAGGGATCTGCTGGGCAGGAAGAACCTGGTTTTGTTTGGGGGGAATTATTTGGGCTTGGAGTAAAATCCGGTGTTAAATTTGGGTTAAAGTTAAAAGCCAAGGGGTTTTGGAGGGAGCTTCTGCAGGTAAAGGGGTGTTTGCAAAACTGGGGGTGCCAAAAAGGGGAGTCTGCAAAAGGAGAGGTCTTGGCAAAAGAGGGATTTCTACAAAGGGGTCTTTGCAAGAAGAGGGGGTTGCTTTTACCAAAAAAAAAAGGAGGAGTTTTGCAAAAGAGGGAATCTACAAAAGGGGGGAGTTTGCAAAAGGGGGGGGAGTCCTTGCAAAAATGGAGGAGGAGCTTTGCAAAAAGGCAGGGGGGTGTTGCAGACAGGAGGGTTTTGCGAAAAAAGGAGGGAGTTTGCAAATCAAGGGGGAGTTTTATAAAAAGAGGGAGTCTTTGCAAAAGCAGGGAGACCTTTGCAAAGTGAAGTCCAGCTCCTTTATTTTGGACTTGAGTAGTTCAGAGTGTTGTATGTGGAAAAATAAAAAGGGCCCAGCAAACCCAGTAACCCCAGCAGACCCAGTAACACACAGCCCCTAGCCTGGGGGATTTTGGGGAGGTGTTTGTGTCTGCTTTCCCCCCAACTCACCCAGGGGCCCCCAGGTTGCAGCCCGAGTGCCAGGAGGAGGAGGATGGCGGCGGGCGGATGCGCTGGTTGTCGTCCTGCATCTGCAGGCGGATGGGGCGCCGCAGGCCCCAGGAGATGTTGAGCAGCCCCTCCACGATCAGCTCGCCTTCCTCCTGCGTCCCAGACACAAACAGCCAGGGGTGAGAGGCAAATTTGAGACCTCACAAATCTGAATCAAACTCAGTTTCCTTGGGTTGATGTGCCTGAGGGTGGGAAGGGCCCACAGAGAGCCCTGGCCAGGCTGGGTCCATGGCCAAGGTCAATGGTGTGGGGTTCAACAAGGCCAAGGTCACTGGAGTCACCACAACCCCATGGACGCTGCAGGCGTGGGGAGGAGCGGCTGAGAGCTGCTGGGCACAGGGAACTGGGGGAACTGGGCAGCACGAGCCAGCAGTGGGCCCCGGCGGCCAAGGAGGCCAACGCCATCCCG
>NW_010170474.1:27543-32274 GCF_000695765.1 Mesitornis unicolor | reverse complement strand
CGGCTGAGGGAGCTGGGGGGTTCAAGTGGAGAAGAGGAGGTGAGGGGAGACCTGATCCCCTCTGCAGCTCCTGCCAGGAGGGGGTAGCGAGGGGGGGCGGTCTCTGCTCCCCAGGGATGAGGGGAAACGGCCTCAAGTTGTGCCAGGGGAGGGTGAGGTTGGATCTGAAGGAAAATTTCCTCATGGAAAGGGTTCTCAGGGCCTGGCAGGGGCTGCCCAGGGCAGTGGTGGAGTCGCCATCCCTGGAGGGATTCAAAAACCGTGTGGATGTGGCACCTGGCGCCATGTTTTAGTGGTTGGACTGGATGATCTCAAAGGTCTTTACTAACCCAATAATTCTGTGATCCATGGGGTGCCCTACCCAAGGGTTTCTTACCTCCCGGTGCCGCAGCTGCAGGTTTTGCCCTTCGTAGTAGATGTTGTAGGTCTTCAAGTGTAAGAGCAGCTCATTTCTGGAGAGTAAAAAAAAAAAATATGGGAAAGATGTAGACAAAAGATGCAGAGGAGGTGAGGGGGGATGTTGTGGACACCCCATGGTTTGTAGTGTGGTGTTCCCTGAGCTACCTGGGGGAAATCTGGGGATTGTGGGAGAAAGCAGGAATTGCTTCCCAGGGTGATGAGCCTGCCACGCTGCTGGTGGACCCAAAAAAAGCTTCATTTGGGGTAAATTCGGGTGTTTTGCTACCTCTAGACCTGTCTTCTTGAGGGTATTGGCTGTGGGTTCAACTAGGAGTTGCCATTTACAACCATGAGTAGAGGGGACGAGCTCCCCTGCAGTCGTGCCCTCCATAAACCTTGCAAAAAGATGTAAGAAAATCCATCAGATCTTGGTGGAATCGGTCACAAGGCTGAAGAAAACAAGGAAATTTTGGGAGCCCCCAAGCCCTTGGGTCACGCTGGAGTCACAAGTTATTGCGGATGAGATGATCACGGCGGCTCCTCGCTCCGCACCCTGGCCCCGGGCTCGAGTTAAAAGCCTGAGCCCTGTTTCAGTTGCGAATGAAAATTAAAAAGAATAATAATAAAATAAGAAAAATAAATGAGAAAAATCATTTAAAAGAATAAAAGTAAAACTAAAAATATCAACCCAGGCTGTCTAAGCACGGCTCTAAGTCGCGAGGCAGCGATGCCACTGACATTAATTCAGCCGGCTGATGGAGTTTGAGGATGCTCAGCACCATCAGACCGGTATAAAAAAAGCACAAATCGTGGGGATTTGGGGTTATGAGAAGGAAAAAAGAGGGGAAAACCATCACATCTGTGCTTTAGCTCCTCCAAAACTTAGGAATCCTTTTACTTCTTTACCAAAGCATCAAAGAGCAATTACGAATCAGGACCTTTTTCCACAAAACCTATAATTCATCAAAGTTTACAGATCATTTGGCCACGCTCCTATTAAAAATATCTCAAAATCCCATCAAAACCCCCTTTTTTTTTAAAGGAAATGGCCATTTCTTGCCCCAAAATGCCTTTTTCTTTCCGAATCCAACCAAACCGACTGAAAAACCCCGGGAATATTGCAAATAACGACCGCATTTCTGCACCGAGCATCTTACTTGGAGATGAATTTGTCTTTTCCGCAGGGGACCGGGCACTCGCCACCGCCGTAATCCATCCTCCCGCTCTGCTTTCATGGGAGCTGCACGGCGCCGAGGGAGGAGAGGAAACCGCCCCGTTAGCGCATCCCTGGGAGAAAAATAACCACAACTTCCTTGGATTTGGAAAATTTGTTGGGAAAAAGCATCCAGCAGACGCAGCCGGGGGTAAAGTTTGATGTGGTTTCTCTGGGAAAAGCGATGGGGAAGGCGGGGAAATCAGATAAGGGGCGAAGTGCTGTAAACTCACTGAAAATTTAATACGGGCAGAGATACGCTTACGCCAACATTTGCATTTCCAGCATCCACGGCCTGCCCTGGTGATGCCAGACCCGGAGGCAGCAGGGTTATGGGCAGGATTTGCCCCTTTTCTCCTTTTATTTTACCAAGATTTTGTTGGGAAGCACCAACCACATGGATCTGGGTCTGGTTGATGCTTCCCTGTATCATCCCAAAACCAAGCAGTGGCCACAAGGGCCGACTTTAGCCGGGCTGGCTCCTTTATTTTTACTTTTTATACGAAGAAAATTAAATTTCTGTGTGCTCCCTCCAGTGCCAAAACATCTCCATCGCTCTCGTGCGAGCACTCCAAAACCGCCCCCAAAATCCCACCTTGGGAGCAGCCCTGGCTTAAAGCACAAAGCGTGATTTTTGTTTTTGGAATTAAAATGAGATTTAACAGCTGTTTTCTTCCACCTCCCGCATCGCCATGTGCTTCCTCCAGATCCCCTGGGAAACAAACCCATTTTCCTGCCAAAAACCCACAACAAAATCAGGCGGATAAATGACTCAACCAAGGCCGTGCGGTAAAACCTGTGTCGGAGGAAGGCGCTACCCTCTAAAACCTCAGTGCAGCAGCAATTCCTGCACGCCAGGATATATTTTCACAAGTAAATTACATATAATAGTAAAAAAACTCGAACTGCAGAAGAGGTTGCAAAAGGAGACAGGCAGGAAACCGGCCCCGGGGCTCCAGAAAGCAGAAGAGAAACCCCCCCCCGCCGAAAAATCGCACGTCGCGACGGAAACGCTGACAAAGCCGTGGGTTTCCTGAGGAGCATCCCCGGCAAAGCCCAGCACCAATTCATCCTCCCGCAGGGAATAAACCCTGTAGTTTATCCCCCAAAATTTCTAGCAGGAAGAGATTTTGCAGTTGGTTTTGCATCTGAGCGGCACCTGGGGGACCCAGATTTGGGGGGGTACCAGCTGTGAGATACAGGAAGAGGAGAAATACGGATCTGGTTTGTGGGCGTCCCCTGAAAGCGGATGAAGAGAGCTCTGAGGAAGTCACCTCTAAGGCGCTGCGGCACAGAGGGAGGACAAAACCACGCGGCGGCTTGGGCCATGCAAAAATGTTGCCAAAAATACAAAAATGGGTGAAAAAAACCACCCCAAAATTCTGCAGCAGCGCAGCCCAAGGAGGAGGCTTTGGCGTCGCAGGGGGTGTTTCTTGGTGACATTGCTGCGATAGGAAAGGGTGAAGCCAAAGCCCCAATGTCCTGGAAGAGGATTTTGGGGTGAAATCAAGCCGAAAAGCAAATAATCCTAATTTTGGGGTGGAAGGGGAGCCCCGAAACACCAGTTCATCCCGCTGCTCCGAGGAGCCCGGTTTCCTGTTTACCGCCCTGGTGCTGCCACCTTAATCTCTGTCATCACATCCCCTTCCGAGTGAGCAAGGAAAGGGGCAAATTCTTCCTTTTTTGGGTTTCAAGAACACGGGGCTGTGGGAGGAAGGGAGCGGTGGCTGCCCGGAGATCCCCAGACAGGGACCTGCCACCACGCCCCTGATTTTCTGCCACAGCTTTGGCAAAAGGCTGGAAATTGCCAAAATTTAAGGGCTGGCAATGTGCAAATTGCCCAATCGGTTGCTCAACCTCAACAGCTCAGCGCTGTCTTCATTTCCTGGTAGCCCCGTGCCTCAGTTTCCCCCCTCCAACGTATTTCCTTGGGGAAAAGCTGAGGTTTCGCTGCTGTCTTGCAAAGTGCTTTTTTAACCAAAAATCACCCCATCAGATCAAATCATGTCATCCTGCAGACATGGCAGGAGGGTTTCAGCCCTCTCTGCCCTCCAAAATGAGCCATCAGCTGCTCCCGTTGTCATTTTTGGGTCTCACAGACCCCGGACTTATTCACCTCCCCTAAAATAACCTTTCTGAGACCCTTCCCTGCATCCCAACAGCCCCTCTGACCGTGGTGCAGAGGGGACCTGGCCATGCTCACAGCCCCCTGCATGGAGCGGGGATGAGCACTTCCTTTTGCAGAGCTCCCAGGGAGATGTGCAGCTCAAATACAACACAAAAAAAATAGAAAAATATAGGAAAAAAAGCCAAAAGTTCATATTTTGAGCAGAAAAGGGGTGATCTTCCTTGCTCTTGCAAAAAAAAAAGGGGCATTTTTGAGGGCATTTTTGTCTTCTCAGTCCCCTCCGCAGCTCCAGCACCTCCACGCTCCAGAGGGAGATGTCGTTTTGGTGCAGCCGAGGCTCCCCCCGGCCATGCAAGGGATTGTGGGAATATCCCGCTCCCTGGGGAGGCTGTGATGCTCCCTCCCGCACAAACCATGGGCCGGCTGCAATCCAGCCCAAGGGCTCTTCGATCCCAACACCATCAGTAGCAAAGCGTCATCCAGGGGTGACAATTCCTCCCTCGGCAGCACCGGGAGCCTCCGAAATCCACTTTGCTCAACGGTGGGGCACGACCAAGAGCTCTCACCGGGTCCTGGCAGATCTTCGCTCGATGGATGGCTCCGGGAAGCCCCGGTGGCGGTGGCGTTGGCTCAGGCGTTATTTTTGGAGCCGGGATTTCTTCGGAGAGTGTGTCCGGCGTCCCTAGGCGCGAAGGGGCAGCCGCTCCATTGTCTCCCAGCGCCGCTATTGTTCGCCGGCCCCGGAGCTCAGCCCCGTCCTGCGGAGGGGAACGGGGGCAGCGCTGAGCGGTGGGGGGCCAGTGGCCGCCAGGCGATGCCATCGCGGTGCTGGGTCACTTGGGGACGAGCAAGGGGACGCCTTGGCCACACTCAGCGGGTCTGATGCCCCGAGCAGGGCTGCTGGCCACCAACGGCTCGCTGTGGGCTACGGGGATGGAGCTGAGGGGTCGCCACCCTGGGGGGGCACAGCCGCGGTGTGGGACCACGCTGG